>NC_056732.1:447655569-447780569 GCF_019279795.1 Protopterus annectens | reverse complement strand
TACGAAGTTATGTACCTACCATAACGTTCCATGTTAGTTGTCTTCTTCTCGCCTTCTTTCTTGCTGGATGGGGTTCGGAGCCGATCCTCGGCTCCGACTCGGCCAATACTAAAGCTTGAGAGCTAATTCCACCGGCTCGAGGCTCCCCCATATCCCACAATGCTAGGCGGTAACTCCTCATTTCTCGTTTGAAAGCTAGGCCAAGCAAGAAAAACTCCATAACAAGGAGAAGGGTAACCCACCTCTATAGGGCTGACTGTGAGGTGTCCTAAACCTAACAGAGGAAAATATAGAGGTGGTAGAGCGTGGGAGAAAAGGATTGAAAGGTCACAAGACAATCTCCTCTAGGTCTGTCCAGGCTAGGGGGAAGGAGGGTGGGACGCAAGAAAGAAGGCGAGAAGAAGACAACTAACATGGAACGTTATGGTAGGTACATAACTTCTTTATGTTAAGTTGTCTATCTCGCCTTCATTCTTGCTGGATGGGACCGCATCCCTAGCACCTTGTCCCGGGTGGCCTATCGGAACAGACTCTTGAGAACAGTGGAACCAAAGTTGGCACGGTCTCTGGAGGCTATGTCCAACTTATAATGAAAAATGAAGGTATGAGGGGAAGCCAAGGTGGCTGCTGAGCAAATAGAATCAGTAGGAAGCCTATCCTGAAAAGCTATGGATGTGGATAAGGCCCTAGTAGAATGAGCTCTAGGCTTCGAGGGCAATTGTTGGTGCCTGATCTCATAAATAAAGGTAATCGTAGAAGTAAGCCATCTAGAAAGTGACACTTTAGAGACTGGAAGGCCCATCTTGCCTTCCGCATATGAAATAAACAGTTGGTCTGATTTTCTAAACTGTTTAGTCCTGTCTAAATAATACCTAAGTTGGCGATGAACATCTAAACAGTGCAGTTTCTGTTCTGACCTGTTGCCATAGTTGGGGGAAAAAACTGGGAGATCAATAGTTTGGTTCAGATTTGCTTGAGAGGACACTTTGGGCAAAAAGGATGGATTGGTGCAATGATACTCTATCTCTGTGAAAAAAGTAATACGGGAGACGACAGCATAGAGCATGGAGTTCCGATACCCTTCTAGCTGAAGTGATGGCTATTAGAAAAAGCGTTTTCCAAGACAACAACTTCATAGAACATGAAGCCGCAGGTTCAAAGGGGGGTAGAATCAATGATGCTAGAACCAAGTTCAGATCCCATGGAGGAGGTGGATCCTTGATAGGGGGCTTAAGAAGAAAGACTCCTTTCAAAAAGGCTTTACAGAGTTTGTGAGACATAATAGTAGACTCTGACACACCCACATGAAAATTAGATATAGCCGCCAATTGAACTCTGATAGTAGAAGGAGAAGAGCCTGCTTGGAAAAGCTCAGCTAGGAAATCCAGAATGGACTGAATAGGTGCAGTAAAAGGATCTATTTCCCTGGACGCTGCCCAGAAGGAGAAACGTTTCCATTTGCTGCTATAAATCTTCCGGGTAGAAGACTTATGAGAAGCTATCAAAATATCTCTGAGTGAGATATTAAGGGAAGCCTGGCTAAGGTTGGAATTGGAGGAACCACGCTGTGAGGTTCAGAGAAGAAAGGGATTGGTGCAGTTGACTCGATTGATGGGTCAAGAGATCTGGAACTGGGTCCAGATGCCATGGTTGCACCAAAAGGTAACGGTGAAGAAAGGGAAACCAAACCTGTCGAGGCCAATAAGGGGCAATGAGGATCATTGAGGCCTTCAGAGCGATGGCTTTCCGAATCAGCTGAGGTATCAGTGGGAAGGGGGGAAAGGCATACAGGAGTCCAATCGTGAATTAGAGCATCTCTGATGGGATGACCTGGTAGGGGAAAGAGGGTGAAGAAATCGGGACACTTGCTGTTTTGGGGAGTGGCAAAAAGATCGCAGCAAAGCTGGCCCCAAGTTCGAAAAACGTCTTCCAACACTGATTTCTTCAGAGACCACTCGTGAGGCATGAGAATTGCTCTGCTCAATCTGTCTGCTATCACATTGGACTTGCCGGGAATGTGCGTTGCTATCAGGAAACACTGAGAAGAGATCGCCCATGGCCACAGTCTGAGTGCTTCTCGACATAAGGGGTAAGATTTGGTCCCGCCTTGCTTGTTGATGTAGCACACTACGGACATATTGTCCGTCTGAATTGCTATAATTCCTTTGGGAAGAGAGTCCTGAAGGGCTTGCAACGCTAAAAGCACTGCTCTCATCTCTAGAACATTTATGTGCAAGTGGCACTTGATCAGCTGCCACGTGCCCTGTACTGTCCTGCCCTGGTAATGCCCCCCCACCCAATCAGGGAGGCGTCCATTGTGAGAGTTGCAGCCGGGGGCGGGGGAATGAAAGGTCTCCCTAGAAGAAGTTGGGGAGATGTGACCCACCAGGAAAGATGATTCCTGCATGACTGAGTTATGCTGATGGTGTGGGACATTGGCAGAAGTTGAAAGGACCACTGAGTGAAAAGCATCCACTGAAGAATCCTCATTTGAAAGCGCGCTAAGGGCAGTTGAGGAATAGCAGCCGCCATAATCCCTAGGACTTTCAACACCAGTCTGACCTTGACCCTGTTGTGTCATAATAGAAGAAAAACCTGCTTGTAAATGTCTGCTACTCTTTGTTCCGTGAGTCTGGCTGACAGACTGACTGTGTCTAATCTTGTGCCTATAAAGGTAATAGACTGACAAGGTGACAAGACAGACTTTTCGTAATTTACAGAGATGCCTAGAGTCTGACAGGTTCGTAAAGTGTAGTCTCTGGCTAAAAGAAGTAGATACCTGGTGGTGGCAGTCAGGAGCCAGTCGTCTAAGTACGGAAATACCTGGAATCCCTGGCCCCTCAAATGAGCGACGACCACTGCCATGCATTTGGTGAACACTCGGGGGGCTGTAGTGAGACCAAAGGGCAGGGCCCTGAACTGAAAATGATTGGCTCCTAGCCTGAAGCGGAGAAATCTCCTGGATCGTCTGTTCATTTTGATGTGATAGTACGCATCCTGGAGATCTATGGAGCACATCCAGTTGTCCTGACCCAGAAAAGGCAGGATGGACTGCAGCGTGACCATCCGAAATTTTGTTTTCTTGACAAACTTGTTCAAGTTGCTGAGATCCAAAATGGGTCTCCAGTTACCCGTCTTCTTTGGAACCAAAAAGAATTTGGAGTAGATTCCGGATCCTTGTTGGTCTGCTGGAACTGGTTGAATGGCTCTTTTTGCTAGCAGCTTTGAAATTTCTACTGCTGCTTGCTCCCTTTGACTGGGTGGAACGTCTAGAAGGGAGTTTCTGGATTGTTTTGGGATGTGAATGAATGGAATTCTGTAGCCTTCGGATATGATAGACTGTACCCACTTGTCTTGAGAAAGGGAAAGCCAGGCTTTTGGGTACAGAGATAATCTTCCCCCGACTGCCTCCGAAGGTGGACAGTTGGGCAGCCCCCCTCAGGGGTGCTGAAAGGGTTTGTCAGAGAAAGTTTCTCGACTACCCTGATTTTGCGGGCCCCCTCTGCCTCTAGGACGGTGTCTATTATTATTGTTCCCCCCTCTGCCTCTAGAGGGGAAACGACTCTGTGCATCCGGTAAGACTCCCTGTGGTTGTTTGCGGAACCACATCTTCCCCCCTTCTGACCCTTGGGGTAAGGCCTAGAAGGGGTAGAAAAACGGACTCTGACGGCAGAAAGAGTCTTACCTTCTACCTCGCACCTTGTCAGAGTATCCTTCACTTGTGGACCAAAGAGAGATGATCCATCAAAAGGGGAGTTAGTGAAGGACGCCTTAAAAGGGTCCGCAAAGCTACATAGCCGCATCCAGGTATGGCGGTGTAAGGCCACCCCTGTACCTGCGGCCCTGCTCGCTCCATCAGCCGCGTACGAAATCAGGCGCATGGAGGAGTTGACTATTGAGTTAAGGGTAGCCAGCTGGGAGTTCATCCTATCTTGAAACCCCACAGCTGATGGGTCCTTCAACACATTCACTCATATCCTTGAGCAAGTCCCTTTGGAGACGAGTGAAATGGCACAGGTAAGTCAGCGAACGCATAGAAAAGGTCGCTGATGAGAACATCCGCTTACCGTACCTGTCCATGGTCCTAGATTCCTTATTAGGAGGATGAACAGGTACCGAAGGATCCGCTAGTTCCTTCTTGGTGGCTGCAGCCACCACCATAGCATCCACAGAGACACCTTTGGACAAAAACTCCTTGTCTTTGGGGGCAGTGATAAATTTGGCTGGCCTCCTAGGGGTGGGTTCCACCGAGTCAGGAGCCGCCCAAGCCTTCCTCGCCACCACTTCCATGAGGGGGTCAAAGGGAGGGGACACCCAGGAGGTGGAAGGTCGAGAACCAATCGCCTCAAGGTACACTGATTCATCCTCTGAAGGGTTAAGGGCTGGCCAATTCCCCCTCTGTTTCAAGATTTCGAGTATGTTTGCAAAGGAGACATCTTCAGAGGGGGAACGAGGGGAACCCTCAGAATCCCCCAAATCAGTGTCAGAGGTGACAGACTCAGGGGAGTCAATGTGCTGCCTCTTGCACTGTCTCTTCCTAGGGGGTTCTCCTGCAAGGTCAGGAGAGACCTCGGAAGAGGAGGAAATTCCCACTGGGGATACTGGAGGTGCAGATTCTCTACGGTCCGAAGCAAGGGGGTGAGAAGAAATCACCACAGGCACTGAGGAGGGAGGGGCTGATGGAGCCGACTGTGGAGTAGAACCAGGTTCTAACACGCTCCGCATGACCTCAAAGGCACCCCTGTCAGGCAGGGCCAGAGGTCTCCGCTCCGAAGAGCCAAAAACCTCCCCCGGCACCGACAAGGATGGCTCCGAAGCCGATGTCGGAGCGGAACTAACCAGCGCCGAAGCACTGAGAGGGAGAGCGGGGTCGGACAAGGGTCCGATGCCACTCGCCCCCTCGGAGCCGACGAGGGAAGTCCGGCACCAAGATCCCTCCAAAGAGGAAATCGGAGCAGACGATGGCGCCGAAAGGAAAGGTATCGGTTCCGACGCTCCCACAGTCTCGGCTCCGAGCAGCACCGGCTCTGAACTCAAGAGAGTCGGAGGAGGAATATCTAATGGAACGGGGGTAGCCATCGACTGTTGAGTCGGGCTGTGTAACATCTGGGCCAGTGCCTCGGACTTAAGAAGTCTACTCACCACCCTCTGCAAATCATGGTCCGATAGTCTGGAGGACCTAGAGGAGTGTGACCTATTGCTCCGTTCAGACAAGAGCGGTGACGCTGGAGCCGAATGAACGGAGCCAATAGAAGGAGACCTGGATCTCTTTCTAGTAGTCGGTTCCGACAAGGGTATCGGAACCGACTTCGACTTGTCTGTCTCAGCTCCAGCCGGAGCCGAGGACACGGTGTGTGGGGCAGGTCTAAGATCATTGGCTCCGGCCGGAGCCGATGTCTGAACCGTATGAACGGTCTTTGAACCTCCGGAGGACAGCTCAGACACTGGAGCCGACTGCCTGGAGGGCTTAGAGGGTTTCCCCGACAGAGACTGGGTCGGGGGACCCTCGGGCTTCAACATGCCCCTCAAGATCAATTTGTTTTTACGTTCCTGCAGGACTCTAGGGCTGAAACCGTGACAGACAGCACAAGAGTCCTGCAGGTGTAAAGGTCCCAGGCAATACACACAAGAAGTGTGACCATCTGTCAGAGACATCTTCTGACAGCACGAGTCACACTTCTTAAAGCCTGAGACCTTCGATTCTTTAGACATATCTAAAGAGACAACACTAGTGCAATCACTCACACAAACACACAGATTACACTAAATTTTAAATTAAACTAACTAATTTAACAAAGACCCTGACAGAAAAAAACACACTCACTCCAACTACTAGGAGGGGTGGGAAGGGGCCTAAGGGAAAAAACCCTTGGAAAAATATATTGGAAAGGGAAGATATTTGTAAGGGATTGCTAACTAACTAACTAAATAGTATAGAAAAACTAACTTAAAGGGGGTCCAAGTTTGACTAGAACTATAGAAATTTAACTAACCTGCAGAGCCGGTTGGAAAAGCACCTCGTCAGCTAAGCGGCAAACGAGATCTGAGGAGTTACCGCCTAGCATTGTGGGATATGGGGAGCCTCGAGCCGGTGGAATTAGCTCTCGAGCTTTAGTATTGGCCGAGTTGGAGCCGAGGATCGGCTCCGAACCCCATCCAGCAAGAATGAAGGCGAGATAGACAACTTAACATCAGATGTTAACAAATGTACAGTACAAACTGAGTGAAAGAAAAGTGGGTTAAGTTTAACATTCAGTGTATGCAGCCAGAACCAGCATAGGTTTTCAGATCATACTTTGGGAAAATTCAATAAATTCAGTGCATTTTCATGCTGAACAGTAAAATATCAGTAAGACACAGTAAGTAAAAAAAGCATGATAGAATATAAATAGCTAAGGCCCTTTAATGTCATTCCTTTAAATATAGTTAGGTCACAAAATTAACCTTTGAACATACTTCTGTAGAATTTTTGTTAACTAAGGCAAGCGTCAACTCTAGCTTTTTAGTTATAACTACACTACAAGTTACCATGACAGTGAAGGTCAGTAAGACGAGAATACAGACTGCACTGTCGACATACTGCAACTGTTAAATGCTCAGCTATTACAGTCAGATGCATTTCTATAAACAACATAAGGCTAACCAGAGTAAGGGCTCCTGTTACAAAACACTTCCTTTACGGCATTATCCTCCCAAAATCAGGGATCTGCTTACCTTAATGTACCTCCCAAAGAGGTTACTTGAAATGTTGAGGGCTTGGGTTACAGTACCTCATCACATGATAGGGTTATCAAGGCCAGCCGTGCAACACTGGGGTCCAATTTGTACTACTCCCCCGATTTGGCATTCCAAAAACTGTAGCCACTTGCTACAACTTATATCAACCAGACATGATGGACTGAAGCACAAGTTTCAGTAAGGACAGTGACAGCAAGCAGTAAGAGAATTTATTTCCATTTCAGAAGGGCTGCTACAGAAATGAATGGTCTGCTTTTGGGGGGGGGGGGGCAAGCTACAGCCATGCCTCTCAACTTCTTTACTCAAGAATTTTGGACAAAATCAATAATAATGCAGGCACAAATATCCAATGTCAGGGACACTTTTTAAGTACTACTCTAATTCAGTTAAAAAGTCAATATCAGGTTTGCATCAACATGCATTTTCTGAACAATATGAAGCATGAAACTCTAAAGTCTGGCATTATCGACTAAATGTACATTATCTTCCTTTGATCAGGGTTAAGACCTTTTTTTTCCCTTTTTCCTTGCTCATGATGCTGTCAGGAGTTGAGATCAGTAGGTGCTGA
Organism: Protopterus annectens; assembly: GCF_019279795.1. Lineage (NCBI taxonomy): Eukaryota > Metazoa > Chordata > Ceratodontiformes > Protopteridae > Protopterus > Protopterus annectens. Next base: position 447,773,263 of record NC_056732.1, on the reverse strand, counting down.
TGGTTTGGCAGAATAACACCAGCATTTGTTAATGAAATGTCATTATTTTAGCAAATGCTGGAGCTGCATTTTTTTCTGGTCTTCAAAGTGAACAATATCTTGTAATTGTTAAGCTCATGATCTAGTATTTGTCTCTGTGTGCTGGGTTTGTGGATGAATTCAGGGGCATGGCATACAAAAAGTAAGTTACCATCCATTACTATAAATTTACATAATGACCCATAACCTGCCCTCCACTAATTACTAGAAGATATATGTGGAGGAGTTCTGTATAGAGGATATTAATATGGCATAACTAATATGAGCACTAAGCTGAGGATGAAAAATTAACAAAATTATATATATATATATATATATATATATATATATATAGTTCCCGATCAGATCACCGAAGTTTCAAAACTCCGAAGACCATATGGCCGAGACCATATCTCATATGTTTTAAAACTCCGAACACTTAGTATTGGGATTGCTGTATAGCATGGAACCCGGGATTTGCTGGTTTCCTCACTGTAGTGCGATCTCAGAGTTGGCATATTTAAGTAGCAGAGGATGTGGAGGGTGCTGGGGGGGCTTGACCCCCTGCAAAAACTTACAGGTAAGTTGTTGTGTTTTATTTTTATTTGGGAGTTTCAAAACTTCAGAGATATGGCCTCAGCCACATGGTCTTCGGAGTTTTGAAACTTCAGCGATCTGATAGGGATATATATATATGTATGTATGTGTGTGTGTGTCTTTTCAAGTACAAGTTCTAAAATGAAGAGACCAGCATTGTGTAACACATTTTAAATATGGTGTGAAATTATCATAATGGCTTGCTTCTACTTATTCATGATGGCATAGTTCTCTTCCTTAGTTACAAAGCTGAAATAACTGCAACACATACAGGTGACTTAGCTATATGTGGACTGAACAGGAACTACAACAACAACAAAAAAATCTTAATTTTGTCCCACTTCATACAGGATGACCACTGCAAGCTATAAGGAATTGCCCTCTCCTTGGGGTCACAATGTGTCATACCCAAGCAAAGCGTTTTGAAGAAAGAATTTCTGATCAGCTCACACTGCTTTTTCTGTCTGCTGCTACTTACCTTTACATGCCAATTCAGATTACTTGCAGAGGGTGTCCCAGCTTTGCAGCCCACATATACCAAGTTCACTATAGGCCTATTAACAGAGAAACTGTAAACTGGATATTGCAGCTACAACTTCTATATACCACTAGAGGGCCCCTTCTTCCTCTAATGGGACTAAAGTTCATTAATCAATGCCTATCAAGTATTATGCCAAAGAAGTTAAAAAAAACTTGCTCATTAAAGCTTTCAAAAGTGTGTGTGTGTGTGTACGTTAGCACATGCCTGAAATATGAAACTTGTAATACACCTTCACTAGCTGAGCTGTCATTTTTTCTTCAGTGAGTGCACTGTGGAGAATTCCATCAGAACAGTTTTTTCAGTGGGAGTGAATGTATACATGCCAGGCAGGTCATTAAGATATTATTTACTTTTGAAAGAACATTAATAGCATATTTTATGTCAGAAGTACATTTATCTTCTTGCTTGTATAAATATTTTCTGTGTGTTATCTGTGCTGTACATTTCCTGACCAAGTATAACAAAAGCTAGTTCTGCTGAAATAATTCCTGCACCCTTGGCAGCTGTGGAATCGAAAAAGGAACAGTCAAGTTCTTGTTGCTAATGCACCACCCAGTAGGTATAGCAATGTGTTCAGTACTGCTGAACTGTAAAAAGAGATCACCCTGTCCATGTAAATATCTGCAACAGAGTAGTAGTAGAAATGTTAAAATACAGTGATTACAATTTCTGTCAAGGTCTCCCTAATACCATCTGCAGTTCAGCACTTCTCCATACGAGTGTGTGTCTGTGTGTGTGTGTGTGATATTATATGTCCTGTAATAAGCAGGAAAAGCTTGGTTTGGGGGTGATGTAAGCCAGTGCGGTGTACAGAAATTTACTTTTGGCATGCCCTAGCACTAAATGCCTCCAGGAACCCAATAAACAATGAAGGAAATTCTGTGCTGCCAAATATTTTTCCATATATCACTGCACTACAAGGCTCTTCTTGCTAGCTGTCTTCCTCTGTGAATACGGTGCACTATTCAAGCCCACCCCTTGGCCTCCACCAGGTGGTGAACATTTAGTGCAGTAATCTTCAGGAACTCAACCTTACCAAGTAAGATGATACCACCACTGGCCACTAATTCTTTACACAAGCAGTTTTCTTTTCAAGTCCCGTGTCCACTGCAGATACTGGATCATTTACAACATGGTTAAGACTAAAAACAAACATGCTGACCAAAAAAAAAACATACTTAGCCAGGTTAGAATCATAGTATAACATGGTATCATAATTTCCACACTGCTACTATGCAACCAAATAATTACATATAAAATTAACCTAGCAAATATATATACATTAAAATACAGGTTTTGCATTTTGTAATGCTTTCCCAAACCGTGATCTGCTATAACTAGTCCAACAGACAGTCTCTGATCATACACATACCAGCCACATCTCTCCACCACAGTTTCTATCCTTAACCCCACCCCCCCGCATTTTCTTTGAGAATAAATATTTTTTTCTCACTATAGATAGACATTCTAATAATTATTCATTCTCAGGTCAGAGCAGCAGTTAATGCTCTTTGACCAGGGATCTTGCAGCCCCTGCACATGTTCACTTAGATGAGCAGGATTTGTTGAGGAAAAGGGCACTGCAGCTGGACTAAGGCTGGTGGTAATCTAAAAACTTTCATTTTTTTTCCAATAACCAGAGAACATGCAGATTGTTCTTTTCCAGTTACTATTTTCCGAAATGTAATGAGAAGTTCCAGGCTCCATTAGGAGCACAAGTGAAATAACCACACATTCTTTCTGCACCCCTGGAAGGCTGGCTGACTCAAGACCTTTAGGTACTATTGTTCTGACCTAGTCTTTCTGATACTTGTAGTCTCTTCTTGGTGAAACAAGGTTACCAGTGGCACAGAAAGTCCCCCGGAATATGCATTAGTTGGCCACCTACAAATTATTTCTTCTTAACCCTTACTGATTTTGGAGATAGTGCGTATCTTGCTGACTTGACCGTTCCTTTTCCTTAATATGACAATTTACCTTATGAAAGAAGCAAAATTAAGCTTCACAAAGCTAAAATGAACGGGTTTCCAAGTCTATGACCCTTTTAGCTGCCAGTATGTTTAACTCACAAGTTCATTCAATGGTGCTACCTTGAAGAATCCTGGTAACTTAACTGTTACTCTACATTTAGGAAACTAGACAGAGAAAAGATTAGACTGAAGTACTGGTACAAACTGCCAAACTAGCCATGGTTGACTAGTCTTTTCTATAAGTGTTATATCGCAATGTCTTATGAAAATACACAGGCAGCAATTAATGACAACAATAGACTTCTGGGCATTGTGACATTTATTTGAAATTCCTAATTACTCTATTTAAATCAATATACCATTACTTATAAACAGTTTTGTAAAAAAAAAAATCATCCATAATGTGGCACTGTACTGTTTATAGCATGATACAACCATGCACTGTTTATTGTATGCATTGAAGCATGCATTATTTACAGCACCCCATGCAGCACTGCATGGTTGCAACATGTAATACAGCAAGTGTAGTTTGCAGCATGTAATGTAGCACTGCGTAGTTAACATGTAATTCAGCACTGCAAAGTTAACATGTAATTCAGCACTGCACTGTTTACAACATGTGACAAAGCACTGCAAGGTTTGCAGCATGCAATTAAGCAATGCAGTTTATACTACATAATGCAGCATAACCCTGTGGACAGTAAGTAATATAGCCTTAACATCTAACTTAGCAGTGCATTGTTTACAACATGTTATAATGTTAAAATGTTGAAGATGGCCTTAAGAAATCAAAAGAGGTCACTACCAGCCATTCTACAGACAGGCAGACACCAAAAGAACTTTTGTCCACACCACTGATCTAAGTTCTTATTAAAACTATCCAGATTAAATGCATATCATGCACCAGTAACAGATTGCATCTCTGACTTACCCTAAACTGAAATATTCTCGCTTTCTACTTTTGTTCTCAGATTTCCTAAGTCTACCAATAACTGATTATTTCTTGTGTTTCTTACACACCTGAAGAGAGAAATACTCAGAAGGCACTCCAGCTCAGAAGTGTAAGAAGGGTGGAGCAAAGGGGGCAGCCACCCCACATACAAGGTGTTAAGGACCACAATCGTGAGGTGCAACTCTCACATTATTGTGTGTATACTTGCATTTCTGAATGCTGATTCCAAAAGGCAGTTCAGAGCCTTAGTGCTGCATATGCTTGTGCGGGAAGCTGTAGCAAACCAATTGCTACAAATGTAGCAACTGGCTTGCTATAGTTTAAAAAAGTATAATAAAGGACAAAAACGCTTAATCTGTGGACTGTGTTTTAATTAAAGATTCTTGCGCAATGCAGCAGAATCTTGTTTTTATTTTCCAGCAAAGAGCTGATTGGCTAAGGAGAGAGGGGGCAGCTGGCTTGGGAAGCCAGAGTAGTAGTATTTTTTTTGTTGTTGTTGCTCTTCAAATGAAGAACTTGGAAGGCTGGACGCTAGATCTCAGAATGGCCCCAGGCACTAGAAGAGCAGCTACAGCTCTGTTACATTCTTCCATAACAAGACTTATTACATTTCACAAAGATTCTACTACTCTGCAAAGCAATAAGGGTTTCACACAACAAAATGGCAGAAATGGAGCATGCTCAATACGTAGAAGTAATGGCATGCTCAATGCATAGAAGTAATGGAAATGCACAGAAGAGCAAACAAAGCTGCACTTACCAGACTGAAAACAACAACAACAAAAGAAACATACAGACTGAAAGGTTAGTTTATTGGTTATGATGGAAGGTAGACTGGCTACACCAAATTGGCCTGCTGCCAGTGTCTCTGGTTCCATTTATCAGTATTCAGCAGTTCATAAAGTGGGAGAAGGAAGCAACATGCGAACAGCATGAGAGGTCGTACAACATGTAAACCACAGTTTACATACAAGCTTGCAGTTTCTGTTGCATCTTGTCTACAAATCTACTTTTACACTCTGCACATGTTAGAAATTTACCAACTTTACCACTGATTATATGTGTGTTCTCAATTTGTGTCCCCAGCTTAAATAATAATTTTGCAACTCCCTGTAATATTTTCAAGGCACCAACCACCAGCATGTAAACAATAGTCAATTCAGTGCATCTGACGTGGCATAAAAAATTAATATCTTAACAAAAGTTACCAGCCTGCTAGTATGGGGGGCTTTGTTACTGACTACAACATATGTGAGCAGGCTTCATTGATGGGCCTTGAAAGCTGGACACTTAGGTACAAGGTAGATGTGGGAGTGTTGTCACTCTTCTAGCAGCTCTCAGTGACTCTGGAAAATCAGGGGATCCACAGTGTGTAGGGAAGGGACAGAATAATTTAGGGGAGACTTCATGATGTGCTCGCTCTCTGTGAAAGAAAATCAAAAAACTGGGTGGGGGCCTCATCTTGTACAGAATGGGCTTAGGGTCATATTTGTCTTCCAACAGCACAGCAGTACTGCTTGCTACTCAGAAATCCACAAGTCTGAAGTCAGGATAGAAATTACATTGAAGGCTACCAGGCCATATTCTTAAGGAGAGGAAGATCCTTCCCCTAGGGGCATCATTCTGTCATGACATGCTTCATGAGTTCAGGGCAAGTGATGAGAGGAGGTCTATAATACAAAAAGGGATAAGGTGTATAATCATAACAAAAGATTATCTGGTGCACACATGCATCAGTCTCCTAGGCCAAGCTGTCATCTTCATTAGTTCAGATGAAAGTTCACCCTGCATTTATTTGATTTTAAGCTATGAGCTTAGTGGTAAAGACTCTGTCCTCACATCAAGTAAACTAATTAAAAGATTCTGGACTTATATATTGTAAATGACAAATACACTAATATGACCTTCTTCACTGCCACCAACTTTAGAAAATATCACTGTGACACTACTCTGAATGAAGATGTCATACTGAAGGGCAAGAGCCTACAATTACTGACACTACTTAGACTGAATAGTACTGTCACGCTGTTGGGACTGGAAAAGAAACTTGAAAGTCTGAGCTACAGTTACAGATTTTTATCAGAGTTGGGAACCTGCCTTTAATTTGGTAAACATATGTTAGCAGAGTTAACTGTTAGGAATGCTGGACTTTGTCATGTAAACTGCATAACTACATTGGCAGTCACTAAACACAGTGGACTATACAAAATGAAATGCACCTCATCACAAGGCAGCTTATTGGGGAGCTAGATTTACAGCATCAACTTTTAATCAGTACACTACATTGTATTTATTTTTTAAGTGTTAGTTAAATGAAGTACTGCACTGGTACAAGTAGACCCTTTTCACAAAAGAAAGCAAATACAGTACAATATACATGGCATGTATTAGTTGTTTAGAATTTGCCAGTAATTTACATTTTCTGTAAAGTGTATTTTCCATAATACTGCTTGTGAGGGGAATGACACACCTTAGTTTCCATACGTGGAAGTTAAGGAAGGCACCAGCACTCATTATAAATAGTACTACTGGAAATAAAATTCAAAGATACTGTTGATCCTGGATATGCTTTGAGGAAGCACTAGCTATATCTCCACATATACCATACTCATAGTGCATAGTGCAGGTGCTCCAGTATTCTTACCATCCCCTGACAAGCATGCAGGCCATATCACATTAAGTGTGCTCTTTTTCAGTGCACAGCTGGGATGAAGCAGTAATGATACTTAAACATACTTGTCATAGGTGACTCCATAGTCAGACACATTGACGTCCCACTCACCAGGCTGAACAAGGAGAAGGTCACGGTAAGCTGCCTATCGGGCGCTAGAATCCACCACATAACACAAGCACTCAGGTCACTCCACGGCAAGTACAAGTATGACACAGTCATTGTCCATGCTGGTGTGAACGACCTGAGACGTACCTCCCTGGACTACATGAAAAGAGACATAGAGGAGCTCTCTGATTATGTAGCCCAGGCAGGTATGACCCTGACCCTGAGCAGTATCCTTCCTTCACCACGAATGATGCCACAGTATAGTGACAAGATGATCAGCTTTAACAATTGGCTTAATTTCTGGTGTCATTCAAAGGGGATCCAGTGTCTGTCTGCTTGGGATGACATGCTTAACAAGCCACGCTGCTTCACAAGGGACGGCTTGCACCTGTCACCCCTGGGATTCCGGATATTGGCTAAGGCTCATGCCCGCCCATAGTGCCTTTATTAGGCAAGGCTCAAATTCTAAACCAACCACCCTAGAAAACAAAAACGGGAAGAAACTAAGGGTAATGCTGCTCAATGCCAGAAGTCTAAATCTCAAAATGCACGCACTCGAGGCCCTTCTCAGTATGGAGAACATCGATGTCTGTGCTGTGACTGAAACCTGGTTCAAGGCTCCTGAGAGCACCCCGGCACTATCAGGTTTTACCTCATATCATGCATTCTGGCCCCAAAACCCGGACCATACCACAAAAGGAGGGGGTGTATCCATATTCATCAAGGATACCCACACCTCCAGGTTGGTGGCTACGCATGAAGCATCGGAAACCATCCAGGTGCAATTAACCATACGCAAAACTGCTCTACAATTTGTAGCATGCTACAGGCCACCCTCTCAAACTCAGGAAACCCACACAGCCTTCCTGAAGATACTGGAGGGTATAAATGTATCACCAAACACCATCATATTGGGTGACTTCAACTACCCGAATATAGACTGGGAACATTACTCAAGCCCCAACTTTCTAGCCCAAAGGTTCCTGGAGTTCATAAATTCAAATGCCATGGAACAACTAGTCACCGTCCCCACAAGAGGAGAAAATATACTAGATCTCATCATCACAAACATGGGGACAAAATGCTCCACACCAGAAGTATATCCCTCTTTGGTGAGATCAGATCATAAACTAATCTCACTAGAAATCCACATCCCGCCCACCCCACACAAAAAAAGACCACAGTGAAGAACTTCTCTAAAGCAAACTTCACACTACTCAAGACAGGTGTGGTATCCTTCAAGGCCCCTGAGCCAATGGAAACCACAACCCAAGCTGCGGAAGCCCTTACAAATGCCTTCTATGAACACCTTCAGGACTGCATGGATCAGGCAATCCCAAATAAAACCAAGACTCTTTCCACCAAGGGCAAACGTCCAGTCTGGTGGACCCCAGCCATAAACAAACTTTACAATACGAGGAGAAAGCTATTACATGATAGAGCAAAATCCCAAAAAGGAAGGCATCTTTGATCAGTACTAGCAAGAAACTACGATCCCTCATAAAATCATCCAAGGCCAACTTTGAGAAAAAAATTGCCATAGATTCAAAAGACAATCATAAGGCCTTCTTCAGCTATGTCAGAAACCTGGGTGGAAACTCCCAGATATGCTCAGAATTAGTCCAAAATGATACAAAATCACTGAACCCACAGACATTGCCAACATACGGGCAGACAGGTTCAGCGCAAACTTCACCCCCCCCCCAAAAGGAGAGATAACTATCCCAACAGAGTGTAGCCTCCCAGACATCTCAAATGCGCAGGTGAAAGCTGCTCTCTCTAAAGCTAAAAACACAGCATCAATGGGACCGGATGGTGTCCCTGGCTGTGTGCTACATGAACTCAATGAAGAACTAAACCCGCACATAAGGCAGCTGTTTAATCTTAGCCTTACCACAGGATATGTGCCCAAGGAGTGGCGTCGGCAACTGTGGTCCCACTCCACAAAGGTGGTGCCTCTACGGACCCTGGTAATTACCGCCCATAAGCTTAACAAGCCTGGTCTGCAAAGCTATGGAGAGGATCATAATGGAACTCATAAACAAGGACATAGGGGACTTGCAGACCTTGGACCCAACCCAGTTTGGCTTTGTCAAGGGCAGATCTTGCCTTTTGAACTTGGTCGACTTCTTGAAACAGTTACCAAGGCCATTGATGAGGGAAAGGCAGTCCATACAGCCTACCTTGACCTTGCAAAAGCTTTCGACACAATACCCCACTCGGGTATCATAGAGAAACTTACCAGCTTAAATGTAAACCCATATGTCACAAGATGGGTTGCAAACTGGCTAAAGGACAGAACCCACAGGGTTAGAGTTGCTGGAGCCATGTCAGACTCCAAGCCGGTTACAAGTGGTGTCTCACAGGGCTCAGTCCTTGGCCCCCTATTGTTCGGCATCTACTTCTCAGAAGTACAGGCAAACATAGGAGGACTATGGCTGACAAAGTTTGCGGATGACTGCAAGCTGGGTGCCATAGTGGATAGTACATCGGACACAGACATCCTTCAGAGGGTCTCACGGAAACTGATAGCTGGTGCCAGAGCCATGGCCTGAAGTTAAACGCAAAAAAGTGTACAGTCATACCCTTCGGGAAAAACAAGGTAACCCCAAGCTACCATATAGGTGGCAACCCACTAAGCACAGAAGAGGTTATCAGGGACCTGGGTACCCAGGTTGACAGTGGCCTCTCGTTTGACACTCACGTTGCTAAAGTGGTTCGAAAGACCTTCTACATTGCCCATCTGATCATGAAGGGATTCACATCCAGATCAAGTGAGGTCATTGTTCCCCTGTACTCTTCACTTATCAGACCAATGATCGAGTACAATGCCCCATTCGGGATGTATCTCACCCGACACCTGCAGCAATTGGAGAGACCCCAAAAGTTCCTCACCAAAAGGATAAAGGGACTCCAAAACCTGTCACATACTGCCAGACTGAAGAAACTCCAACTCTATTCAGTTACATACCATCTGCTCAGAGGTGACCTGTGCCTGACACACAAGGCCATGACCAACCCAGAATTAACGGACATGCTCCACCTCAAAAAATCCAAATCCACCAGAACCACTAGAGCAAGTGACTTAAACCTTAGCACGGATATAAATAGGACGTGCTGGAGGGATAGATTTATCACCCAGAGACTCCCCATGCTGTGGAATAAAATCCCGGTCCATGTGAGGCAGAGCACCTCGCTGGCTCTGTTCAAGAGAAATCTTGACCGGTGGATGGGAGATCGTAGGTTTACCCCGGGAATCATCTCTGTGTCACTGCTGGACAGAGGCACAACAAACTAATGGGCACATTATTTCTAACATAAGGGGTGGCGTAAGCCACATAACTTTGGGCTAGGCTTATAAATGCCTTAGGGCAGATAGCCTAGTATAAACCTATGAACCTATGACAGACTCTATTTTTTATTTGTTTGTTTGCTGTTTTGCTGGGTGGACTGATCAAATGGACCCTTTTGAGCCACAACTCAGGTAATCACGACACAGTACAACACACAGGTCTATAAATATCAGATACTTTATAAACAGTATAATATATGGAATAAATAACCCAGTAAGATGTTTTAAACAGACTACTCACTATATTTTAGCTATGAAGTAACTATTTAAACAATATTAGTGATGCATTTACAGGAGGAAGTTCTGCTAGATTCAGAAATAAAGAAACTACCTTTCAGGCATGATTTTTTTTATTCTTCCAAAGTAAATAGAGTGGCCAATTTCAGTGAAGGAACATGTATTAATGTATATTATTTATTAAGTGGGTAGGTAAAATGGCCACAAAACTGGACTCAAGGAAGCAAATACAAAAAAAAAATATATATATAGCTTCTCAGAAGGCATATACTGATAAAAGATTACGTAATGTGCAAAGCAACAACTCTAACTCTTCTCATTCCAGAAACCAGTTCCACACACATTCAAATTACTATATAACCTGGGTTATATACAGTGAATTGAAATGTTGTTGTACTAAAAGTGTACAGAATAGCAATTCATAGAGGGATAAAGCCCTGACTAAAGCTTAGTTGACCTGGGTTTGATTAACACCTCAGGCAACTAGGAGGTAAGCGAGGGCTGGCTGTTAAGTGGGCACTCCCTGCAACGATTCCTGGTGAAGGAAGGGAATGCTGCATTGAAGGGGTGTGGCTTAATAAGGAGTAAGGTGTTGGGCATGGATAAGTTGCCTCTGTGCACTTGATATATACATTTAGACATTTATAATAGTGTATGTACACTTCTGCTTGTTAGATTGTATATAGTGAAATACAGACATTTAAATGCATGTACATTTCTGTATGCTAGCATATATATATACACAAAAGGGCACTCTTTCAGTTTTACACTGTGTAAACAGTGCTGCAGAAGGGACTTCAATAAAGCTACAAGAGGGAAATATATTAGTCTGTATTAATGATTCAGTAATTACTGGGAGACAACCTTGCCTTTTTATTATCAGAACCTTTAATAATAATCCCACAGCCAAGTTTGATCAAGTAATCAGGGTACCATCAACATGTATGGTAGTGGGACAAAACTAACAAAAAACAGTAGTACATTTTAATATCTGATTTCCTCCTGATACTACTGGCTGTAGAAGACGAACAGCCTGGTACGATACTCTTTTAGATGGAATGGCAACAGACCTAGGGGCATTAAACTCAATTGATATAGAAATACTGGCAAACCAATTAAAACTGACAGGCCAGGATATCTCACAAATAATACATTTACAGGCACAATGGTATGGACATCACAGAAAAAAATATATACATTTTCAAAAGGATTTCTTACAGCATTTCAATGACTCATTAATTTACTTTATTTATTTTACATTTGTTGTTGACTGTGAGTGTCCGACTGAGCCATAGCAGCCCTTTTTCAATGGAGGCCCGGGGAGAAAAGCTCCACAAAAACATTACAATGAGAATAACCATTAAAAGGCAACAAATATTTACAGTACAAGTCAATATATATGTCAGTAATACAATGTAGTCAAATGAGGCAATAACAACAAAAATTATCATGTGTTTACTGTTCCTGTGTATTATAGATGAAGGAGAGAGATGAAAGATACTTATTTTTAATATAATTTTTTATTTATGTATTTATTACATTTGTTTACTGGGAAATTCTGACTGGACACAGGTCCTTTTTCAGTGGAGGCCCAGGGAGAAAAGCTTCCCAGAATAACATGGTAGATGGTAAACAACAACAATCAATATATGAATACAGTAGAGGTGATCATGACATGGAGAAATACAGGAGCAAATTAGGTACAATTGAGTAGTAAACTCTAATTAACATTGAGAAATAAGAAGTAAAACACAGTGCTACAATTTTTCTAAACAGTAACTAGATAATAATAATAGACTAAATGATAACTAAATCCTGGAAGGATTAACAAGCAGTGAGTAATCTTCAGTTCAGTTTTACAGTGATAGAGGGAATACACTAAATCTGGGAAAGGAGAGAAGGGTTGTCGGGGGGGGGGGTGTTATTAGTCAGGGTTTGGACAAAGACAAAGCCGGTGAGATTTAAGTGCAGTCTTGAAAAAACTGCAGGAAGGAAGGGTAGTTATGGTAGTAGGAAGGTTGTTCCAGAGCTTGGATATTGCACAGGAAAATAGTGCTTCACCTGCTGAGTTTTTGGCTTTGGTGACCTGGAGTAGATTTTTGTTGCATGAGCATAGTGGTCTGGAAGAGTGGTAGGGTTGGAAAATTGTATGGAGTGATGGGATTCGGACAGGGTGGTTTACTAGTTTATAAGCAAAGGTGAGTTGAGTTTGGTGTAGGAGATGAGGGAGTTCAAGCCAGTCAAGGTCTCTATGGGAGACACAGTGGTGGCTGCAGTAAGAGGCAGCAGTGGCAAATTTTGCGATTTTTTGTAGCAGGCTTCAAGCGGGTGTAGGTCTGACTGTCTAAGATTTGTAAGTATTGGTGATGCGTAGAGCAGGGTGGAGATTAGTTGGGAATTGGCAATAGAAATTCTTGCTGGTTTGGTGAGGTATTGCCAGCTTCTATATAAGGCACCCAGTTTTTTGTGAACTTTTTTAATTGTTAGTGACATGTGGGTGTCAAATTTGAGATTATTGTCTATCTGTACACCAAGTAGTTTTGTTTTGGAGGTTAGTGTTCATGGTAAAAGATGCCAGGTGCAAGAGGAGGTAAAGAAGGCAATAAATGGCTAACAGGTATACAAGTAGAAAAGGGCATGTTAAGCAAAGTAGTATATTATGCATATTGAGCACTACTTTTGGGAGTAATAACAGGAGGATTAAGAGGGCTGGATACAAGAACAGAGCCAGTGACTTATCAAGTATTCTTTGGTGGCAGATTTGAATTGTTTAAGTTGATTGAAGGACCTAATTTCTAATGGAAGCCTATTCCAAGAAATGGTAGGATGGTAACTACAGAGGTTGCTGCCGATTTTGTTTTGGGTTTATAGATTTGAGGAAGATCTTGGTCTGAGCTCTGTAGACATCTGGTGGGGGAGTAATGAGAGATAAGAGGAAAGAGGAGATAAGCTGGGGCAGTAGGAACACTGGTATAGTATAGAGTGAATAATTAGGAGCTGAGAGAGGAGAATCTGGTGTGGTAATTCTAGCCATTCTATTTTTTTCCAATTCTTATCCAATTAATTAATTCCATTTCTAGGTATTTTAGTGACAGGCAGTAATGGGATTTATACGTATGGTTCACTGCAAATCTAGCTACTTTGTTATATGCTGATTCTAGTTTAGTAAGAAGGGATGATTAGGGTTTGATGTTAATGTTACTAAATTTGTAGATTCAACTAAATGTAGTTTATAGTCTTTGTATGTACAAATGCAAAAAAAATTCAGTGCAAATGAAATTAATGTCCAACAACGAATATGTGTGGAGAACCATAACTGAAAAATAGATCCAAGTACTAACTGGATTGAAATGCATGGGCAGTAAACAGTCTGTATGAATACATACTGCACAGGAAAAGTTACACATTATAATGTAACATGTTCAAAAGTTATGTGTCAAGTTATAGTTTTACCACTAGTTTTTGGACCACCATTCTATCTGTACCAGTACTGGTTAACCCAGCTAGAGGGAAATTAAATTGATTTACAAAGCAGAACTCACAAAACTGAACATTGCACTAATACAGCTAATGGACTGGTGTATGGTCAGTACTCACCAGTATATGAACCATATTTTTTACAACATTCCGTAAATCTATGTAAATGGACAATTTTACCTTCTAGTTTTGAAATATTCACGAAGATAGGCCCACAGTCTGTATGCGTTGTGACAAATCAAAGTTTACCATTTACTAAACAACATCCCTGTAATCCGCAGTGGTACAGCGGTAGCGTTGTTACCTTCACAGCAAGAGGTTCTCTTGTTCGATTCTCAGCTGGAGTGCCTTCTGTGCAGAGTCTGCATGCCCTCCCAGTGGACGAGTGGCCTCCGAAAAACATGTGTGAATGGGCGTTCGCTGAAGGTTGGGCGTCTGGCTGGCAACTCGGCACCATAAAAATCGACTGCCAATCATTAGGGGACCGAAGTACCGCTGTGGCGACCCCTAACCGGGAAAAGCCAAAAAGACGAACAAACAACATCCCTTTATAGATTGTCTTAACAGCATTACCCATTTAACCTGGCATAATAACACATATGTGTTCATTCCAGAAAGCAAAACTGCAATGCCTTTACAATGGAATCCAAAGACACTGTCAATGATTAATGTAGGATTTTCCTTAGAATCATTACATAAAGTCATAAATGAAAGTAAACATTTAATTCAGCAATTGCAAAAGGTTACTAGAACAATCCTAAGTCATGAACTAAATTATGTAATTGTAAAAAATAAGTTAATCAAGTCAGCAGAAAAAAATGAAGCAGATACAGCCCATAATTGGTGGGGCATTTTTACAGGACGGTCTTCAAAAGGAAAAATGTTGTTAGACTGGATTATACATCCAATTCTGGTAGTAATGCTTGTTATTATTATACCCATTGTATGGAACTATAGTTCAATTTATTGTATCAAAAGAAAACTAAAGGTTTTGTTTTCTGTAAACCATGATGAAAATTATGATCTGACCAAAGAATACATATCAATGTAAACTGTTTTGTGTGTTTTAAAACAAAAAGGGAGGACTGTTTTATATATATATATATATATATATATATATATATTTGGACACTTATAATAATGCATGGACACTTCTGCTTGTTAGAATATATGTAGTAAAATATAGACATTTAAATGCGTATACATTTATGTTTGCTAGCATATATACACAAAAGGGTTGAACTTTCCTTAGTTGGAAATATGCACGCTTTGGCATCCTACTGTGTGTGATACAAAATGTATTGTGCCTGGTACAAGTTTCAAGGAGAATTGCAGATAAGAAACCCAGGTGCAGGAATGAACAACTTCCTACCATCTGGAGACAGAAACAACTTCCTAACAGGAATGACTCCCTAAAAATTTAAGAGTCACATAATTCACCTTGAAACACAACACAAATTAGCTTATCAATAGACTGCATGACATCAAACGAATTCCAACAGTATTAACATCAACAGACTGCTTCATGGACAAGATCCAAATGGCACAAAAAAGTGTATATAAAGGACATTGAAAGTAAATAGTGTTAGATCTGATTTTTGTTAGATCTGGTACATGTAGGAATACATTTGTTCTGCTTTAAATGGAGAATGGAAAGTTATCATCTGTACTTGCAAGGAAAAAACTAAACCTACGATATTAAAGCTGTAAACTGCAACAGTATCGTATGTGTCGTATGTTACATAGACAAGTTATTTTATTAGTAATTGTGCATAAGTTAATATAATGCTGTAAAGTATAACAGCCTAAAAGACTTTGGTTTCAGAAAGCAGAATCATTGTAAATAACTTATTTCTGAGGTGAAGTGATACACACCATACCACTATCGCATGCCCACCCCTCAAACATCGACACATAACAGCACTGGGGTGAAGTGGCAGGTAAGGCATAATGTGAAAAGCCTCTGGTAGAATGGCAACAGCCAAGAATCCCTGAATGTGCTTAAGTTGCAAGACTGGTCCCAACTAAAAGTGGAGAACTCTGGGCTCTCAAGAGTAGTTGGTAGACCTGGTGTTCATGGGGTACTGTGTAGTAAGGTCACTGGATGATGTAGGGAACCCACAAAAAGAGATAACAACAACCACAAATGAACAGTAGGAGAACCATGCAATACTGTTTAAAGTTGAAAGCTGAACCTTGTGCTGGACAAGTACGAGATTTTTATTTATCTATTTATTTATTTTTTTTTGTTTCCTTCCCCCTCTGCATCATTCTATGGCTCCCTACTGAGTAACCAATGTCCATCACATCTTGAGGATCTGGACACCAATAATTGTTGGGGGGGTCCTTTATAACTTATCTGTTACTCCCCCTAACATGATTCTCATGGTAACATCTGAGGTGTCGGTGTACAATGGGAACTTGTAGCTTTCCACCCCACCTTCACTGCAGCTTAGCCATGTCCCTATCCTGTCATTCCTATGGACCACATTTTCCAATTGTGGCATCCACAGCCTCCAACAGGGATTGTTGCAAATGTCCAGAGAACTGCCCTCCCACCAACAGTAACAGCCATCTCTCCCTGCCGGTCCATCAGTCAGTCACCTGAGTGTTTAATCGAACATGGGCCTGCTAGGCCATAGTCAGGATTTTATCCCTCTAAGCCACCAGAATGGAGGGCATTTAAATGTTGAAAGCTGTTGAGCTAGTCTCTGAATTAACACCATTTATTTCTCTAGCAGAAGAAAGTCTCTAAATTTAGCTTTGAAGATTTTCGAAGTTTGCTACTTTCTTACCTTCACAAAAGTTACGTTCCTGGCCCTATTTTATCAAGTGCTCAAATGCCAAGACTGGTCACAACAAATGGTATTGGGATTATTCGGACACCGACACTGAATGCTTGAAGTTCTTAGTAAATCAAAGACTGTTACTACTTTGCTCATGAGATGCAACCATAACAAACACCTTAAAAATATGCAACAAAACATTTAAAAAAATCACAACAGCTGTAAGTTTACCCGTACTTTTTCCAATTTTCAGTATTTTCAGTGCAGGCATTACTACACACAGCCTCATGAATGTTTTATAGTTTTAAACAACCAGAAAATTAATTTAGATTTGTTGTACAAAATCATAAGCAAAACAAGAAGAAACACTTTTCTTCACAATGGGAGACTGTTAAAAGAATGTGTTAAAGATGTTAGACAACAACAGTGAAACCCATTAAAGTCATGAGCCTGTGCTTCTTTTGATTATCCTAACTTCATAACGCTGATAGTTTAAGCCCATATATGAGGCCGACAAACTTGATCAGACCTCCTCAACACTGTAACAGCTGTCCTATTTCTGTGTTGGCGTCTGCACATGCAGAAGTGTTACGAGCTGCATCATTCGGAGAGATGCTGTGGTGTTCTGCTACTGAGACTTCAGTGGTTTGCTAATGTTTATGAAAGCACCTGTCATTTTAAGTAAACAATATGCTGTGTGTTTCACTGCAATCATTTTAAATTAGGATATGCTGCATCTCCAGAATCAAAAAACTGTAAAATAAGAAAGTTTCAGCTCAGTTTTAGTAAAATCAGTTTTAATGGTTTGCCAGTACTTCTGACATACCTTGTGAAAAGGATGCAAATCACTTTTTATCAAGAGCAGAGTCATGTACATTGGTTCTCTGCAATTTTTTTTTTTGGTGAATGTAAATCTAGTTTCAGTTGACTGACGGAGCATTGATATCTCTTGTGAAAGCAATGTTTTTTTTATCCAGACAATGCTGTATGCTGCTTTCTTATAATCATTTTGGTTACACAATTTAAACTAAAGCTATAGTACAGTTCAGCAATGAAAAATGCTTATTTTAATTTCATTCTTATGTCTCTCAAATGAGTCCACTAGATACAGGTGCCTCCTTTTAGCAGCAACCATGCACTAGTTGATTATGAGAGTGGTTCAGTGATTAAACTCATCAACAGCTCAGAAAATTAACCCTCATACATGTCTGCTGCAGGATTCAGCTTTCAACCAAAATGGCTGAATTGCTTGAAGCTCCAGTAATGTACATTCTGCACGCACACACACACACACACACACACACACACACACACGCATGTTTTTCCTATGTAACAGAAATGCAGATTTTCTGTGAAATGTGTTACAGTGTGAGGGAAAGAAATGCCTCTCAACTCTTTTAGGCTTATTATTGATAGCCTACTATGGGTGGTATGTGCATGTGCTTGTATGTGTGCACGTGTAATGTTGCATGCCCAACTGGATATGCACGGAGTAGCCATTTTTCTACTGTTAAGAAACATTACATGATCGTAAACATTAGTAGATGTAGTTATAGTCTGTCTCAGTATTTGATCACAGCCCAACTTCTTAATTATTTTTTTAACACTGTGTTGCTCTTTTCTGTGCCATGTAATCTGCTGCTGCGTCACTCTTTTCAGCTTCATTTGACTTTTACAACACACACACACAAGTATTTGGTCATTTCATTGTTCAGCAAATAAACGATCTAGTAAGAAACACCAGGCATTTAAAATTGTTCTTTTTGTTTTGTAAGAACTTAAGAAGTTACAGATATTAAAACCTTAAAATCTTGCTCTACAAATATGAATGCAAAGAACTGACCACACCTTTCACCTTTCAAAAATCATAGTGTATGACCACAGAACTCATATCAGAAGGTCTGAAATCATACCACTCAGTATTTACTTGTATGGAAAATCACTGCCCTAGGAGTGGGGGCATAATGCAAAAATCCACTTTCTTGGGGAGGATCATCTGAAAAATTAAGGCTGCTGTGGTTCCAATAGTTGCACAGCTACATAGCTGTACAGAGAGTCAACAGCCATAGGACAGATTTGGACATTAACTAGTATATGATCTTCTTTTACTATTAAAATTATTTTAAATTTTAAAATATTTACATAAAACCTGCTTAATAAGGATAGGAATCTACTGATAAAATACAGTAAAAACATAGTAAGCAATGCTCCATTTTAAACAGCTGGAACATAAAAAAAGAATAGCATTACTTTAGACAGACAGTTTTGTTTTTCTTTCGGCTTTTCCCGGTTAGGGGTCGCCACAGCGGAACTCCGGTCCGCTAATGATTGGCAGTAGATTTTTTACGGGTGCCGAGGTGCCAGCTCAACGCGCAACCTTCAATGAAGGCTCACCCATTCTACGCATGTCTTTTGAACCATGGGAAGGACATGCAGACTCCACACAGAAGGCACTCCAGCCGAGAATCAAATGGGAGAACCTCTTGCTGTGAGGCAACAACGCTACCACTGCACCACCGCGGCTTACTTTAGACAGACAGTGACGACAAGCAATTCATACCTCGAGTAATAAAACACAGACTGACTCAATGTATGAAAGATTAAAGCATATCACAATATACATGGTTAATCTGCAAAGTACTAAACAGAAGGGAGTGACAGGAGACTACAATGGTCAGTACATGAATTACTGTCACTTATACCGTGGCATTATCCTGTAATCCAATACCAACAAACAATTGGAAAAGTGATGTATAAACTGTATTGCTGTTAGCAGTGTTACAGTTAGATTTGTTCATTATTTCCAATATGTGATGTAGTAGAAAAGGGTTCAAGCTCAGTGATACTCAATATACAGCAGAAAATCATTTAGCACCTTTCTGTGCAATATGGTTTATAAAATCATCAATAAAAAGTTGTCTTCATTACTTCAATCACTCATTATCACTATAAAAAACAGCAGAACTCTATGTTCATCTAGTTCTCCTATGGTTCAAATCCTGAATTTAACTAACCCTTCTGGAAATAAAGCATATTCTATAAATTAGCTAAACTTTGGAGGTCTTCAACAAATTCAAGCCACACTGCCCCGTCTCATTTCAAAAAGCGGATAAAACAGTATATTCATAACATAAAATCATGCTCACATTAAACTGTACAACACTACAACAGTCCTTATATTTTTACCTAATAAACTTAATTATATATAATTGCCTTCTAGAAGGTCTGATGAAGCAGATGTGAAAGTGCTTACCTTTTTAATTTTATGAGCAAATAAATGTTTATTATAACTCCTGGCACTGTTTTATTCCACTGATTTTAGAGATTGTTTGAATTGGGTTAAGGAGGAGACTGCAGTTATATTACTGGGCAAAATGTTCCACTTTATGGATATAACATTTGCGTATAGGGAAGATTCAGCAGAGTTGTTGGGTTTCGTGACTTGAAAGAGAGGTTTGTTATTGGAGTGTAGGACCCTAGTACTAGAGTAGGGATGTATTAGGCTTTGTAATGCAGGGGTTTTCTCTGGGTAGTAAAGTATTTTATGGGTTACTATAAACTGGTTGCAGAGGAGAAGTTGGGGGAACTCGAGCCAGTTAAGTCTTTTTAGGACTGAACAGTGGTGTGTAAGATGAGGCTGTGCTAAGCCTGGAATTTGCTAGAAAGTTCTGGGGTCTACCAGTGCTGTAGAGGTTACATCTCCCATGTGCTTGGGCCTGTTTCTCCTGACCACGTGCTGCATACCACCAATATGAGCTTTATCACTGTGCTTTCTAGAGTTGCTCTCATTTGTAAGCATATTTGTGTGCTTTTCTGTAAGCTCGTTTATCTGACAAATCTCAATGGTCTTATTCAAAGTTAAATCTCTGTCACGAAACAAAATCTTTCTCACAGCATCATTTTTTATACCACACACAAGTCTGTCCTTTATCAACTCATCCCTTAAGTCACCAAATCTGCACGTTTTAGCTTTATTTCTCAGGTTGGTTATATATGCTGCAAAAGTTTCACCAGGCTTTTGATCCCTTGTGTAAAATAAGTGCCTTTCCATAGTAACATCTGTCTCGGGGTTACACATTTCTCTAAATGTATGTATTAAGCACTCTGGGTCCTCCCTTGACTCAGCCTGTACAACAATATGATGGTTTGTCCCCCTCTCCAGGATAAATAGCAGGTGCATACACAAATGAGCATTCCTTTTCTATGACTTCTGACTCAGCTAAATTAAGCAGAATAAATTCCTTTGTATGGACATCTTTATCAGAAAATGCAGCCTGTATGAAAATATCATACTCTTGCTCAAACACTCTCCAATTCTCAGCAATATTACTGTCAAACACAAGTGCACTATGTTTTTGAAATCCATCTGTCATGCCCACAAAGTATGCACAAACACACTGAAAATATGGCCCTTGTAATTATGTACAGACAAATTGTGGTGTGAGCTTGTAACAACACTGAAATGTACAATAAGCTATTCGAAATATTTTACATTGCGAAATATGCCCTGTAATGGCTGTACTTTGCGAAATAGCTTTACTGTAGCTCTACACAAACATGTGAACACTTTATAGACTTCTGAAAACTCAAACATCTTTGCTTAGTATGAAAATACATATGCTTTGCAAAAATTATGTTTCCCTTTATTTTATTTGTTTTATGTAATCAGACTTTATTTCAACCATTTTCTGTAGTAATTTGAATATTTTATCAATATCATATGTATCTGTTTATGCAAAAATTATTTAGCACTTTCTGTATGCCCCTTTTCATATTATGTGAATAAGAAATAGTGCTGAGCAAGTTTTAATATGTGAAATTTATTTCTGACCTGTTTTACGGAACTATGCACAGTTTTGGGATGGTCCACTGCTGTATATTCCACAAACATCTGAAAAAGTGCCTTAAATCGTTTTCACCAAGCCGTTTTAATCTGCATGCCCCTTCAGTATGTCTGTTCTGACTTCAGGCCCTTTAGATATGCCGTTTCTGATACCATGTCCTTTTGGATATGCGACTTCTGTCACCATGTCACCCGTTCGTCTCTATTACAAATAATAAGAAGGCTTGGAGTTTTGTTCAGATGCTTTAATATAAACAAACACATCAGGATGGATAGTAGCATCTTTAAATAGGAACAAACTAACAAACAGAGCTTACATGCATACATGTTCACATCTCAACAGCTAACTACAAAATGGCTGTCAGGCCCACATGTGCTCAGTATTTATACTCTAGTGCAAGCCCTTGGGTAGCTTCTTAAAGCTATATACACATACTGATCTACTTCCATTTTGCTCAGGCCAGCACACACACACACACACACACACACACACACACACACACACACACACACACACACACACACACACACACACACACACACACACAGTGTAGTGTCTGAAAATGCCTGTCTGAATGCAAGTGTGTGCATCCATGTCTTCACTATGGCTGTAGTGTTAAGCAGGCCACAGAAAGCATGATGCTTACATATCTTTCGAGCCAACAATCAGCTGTCACTCAGTCTGGAGAGGTAAGTCACCACTTTCTCCCCAGGATGGGTGAGCCAATATCAAACAATCACTCCATTCCTTCTATAGCTGGTTACTCTAATATGATGACCTACTATTCAAGCCTGACTCAGTGAAGTACATTGGAACAGTATCATTCTGTCCCTTACAGTTGATATGCAGAAAAATTAAATAATACTACATTCCTTATTTATCTTTCCACTGAAATACCAAAATACCTAACAGTATCTCTGAAACGATGGGCACGCTACATATAACAAAACACTACTTCCTGCTTTATTTTACTTATTTTCGTAGATTCTTGTTTTTTTTTTTTTTCTGGGGGGGGGGGGGGGGCAGTAGATCAATATGCACTTCTTTAGCAATCAATGAAGCATGCCAGTATTGACATACTTCCTTATGTTGCATCCTAGAAAAATTACGTTAACAACATGAAAGTTAAATTGGGGGCCTCATTAGAATGTTTAAAACAGAATTTACATATCATAGTGAAAATGAAAAGAAACTAAACATGTAAATCTCATAATGAAAATGAGTGCAAACCTAGCACAGGAACAATGCTAGGCAAGAGATCACAGGGACTACAAGATGCCTAGCTATACACACCTTTAAGAAGACACATTTAAAAGTTCTTGCTACTCTTTGCAAGCACTTAATAGTGTCCACTTCCCAAATCAAGCAAGGCCATGCATGACAAACTTGGTGTAAATTTATGTCTACCCACCCAGTCATCAAGATTAGCCTTAAAGGCTTGACTTGTACTGCTAACTTATTCTATAGAAAGGGAATACATTGAATTGGGAACCTATCCCTCCAATGAGTCATATTTATTTGTTGATGTAATTAGGAAAAGATCAAATAAGACTGGGCATTGTATGGCTCCAAAAGTGACATACATCTTTGAACATCAATGACAGCAAACCTATCTGAATAAATTCTTCTATTATGTTTTTAAGAGCTAAGCTCGAATTTTTGAAAAAGAATTAGTAAAATACATTTCAGTAACATTTAACAAGTTTGACAAATATATTCTTAATGGTGAACTGTGAGAGGAGCTATAAATTACACTTTCAATTTAATGTACAGAAAAGTAATTCAAAAAAGGGGTGACAGGAAAAAAACACTTAACTATGAATGCACATTTTTTTTTGTTTTGCATACTTAAAATGTTTTGTTTTTTTACTACAGGGTTACTTTAATTTAAACACTGTTATGGAGGTTTAAAAGCTCTAGGTTACGTTAGAAAGCAAACCTTCTGCTTTCTTCTGTGAAAAAATGGATTAAAAAAAGCTTATGAACTGTGTAAAGAAATAGACACTAAGTTATTTTAAGGTAAGGAAAACCATTCAAGAGTGAGATGGCACAACTGACTGCTGGTGACTCTGAATTATAAGAGTCCTCCAGTCAACCAGCTTGTAATCAGAGTTTTTTCCTCTATACCAATGGAGACTGCTATATGGTGGGATTATCAAACATCCTAGCATGCATGGAAGAGGCATCTGTTTACCAAACTCCTTCCAGTGCATTACAACTTAAGTTTTGTATTCAGTCAGTGGCTTACCACCTGGCATAACAATGGATTTAGTGTCTGTTGGTCTATGGCAAGACATGCATCTGCACAGAGTGCCTTGCACTTGATGGGCTTAAACTTTCAACCAGTACAGTACAAGTATGGGAAAGGAAATTTCCATTGTCATAATATATTTTTAAACTTCTTTAAATTAAAGAAAACAAATAAATGCATAACATAAAAAGCAGACCTAAAAGTGGTGCTGTTAATTACCAGAAGTCTTGACAATAAAATTAACATTTTACTTATTTTTTTATTTTTTGCTCTTTTTTTATCCTAATCCTCCACTGCCTAACAACCATTACCTCCCCTCTCCTCCTATCAGTCCATTTGTTCCCTCAAAAACTGACTGAAAGCAGCCAACATTTAAACAGCCATTGGAGGGAGGGGTAGTTTTATTGTTTTACAGTCTTTCATCCTTCTGGATGCTTGGTTATGCAAGGAAAGAGGGCATGCAATGGGCTATCCACACTGACACTGGCCATCCCTCACTCTGCACCAACCGAAGGAGAGGTCATCCCTCACTTCTGGAAGGAAAGTTACCAGCAGGAAGCCTTACCCACCATCCTTGAGCACCAGAAGTGGTGCTTGGATAAATGACACCTGCAACCCTCTGCATCAACCCAAGGAGGGAAGAGTGGGCCAGACCCTTTATTCCTCTCCCTCCCTACCTAGTTCCTATAGTGCTGAGACCACTACGGGCACCTCTTTCACCTGGGCTGCAGTAAAGGTTCCATCCCACTAAACCTCAAAGCCAGGTTAAAATGGGGAATTTATATGTTTTCCTCTGCTTGGTGGGATGTTGATATTTCTACCATCAATAGAAAAAGTACAGTTTTGTACCTACCTAAAATGTAGATGTTCGAAGATCCACATTGCTGCAGTCCTTACACTTGGGTAGTCCGCTGTCCTCGGTCGGCCCGAATATCAAAGTATAAGGCTGACGTCGGTCAAGGCGCATTTGACTGACATCAGGACGTCAGGGTACAAATGCGCATGACCGACGTCATATCCTCAGTCTTTTCTTGCCCCAGATGTCAGAAGACCCTAAAAATAAAGGTCAAAACCAAAAGACAGCAAACCACCAACCAACCACCCTTGCACTAATTATATGTACAATATATACAATATACACGATATGTACAACCCAACCCACACAACCACCTCTAACTACAGAGGGAAGGAGGGAGGGTTGGACTGCAGCAATGTGGATCTTCGAACATCTACATTTATGGTAGGTACAAAACTGTACTATGTTCTTCATCTCACATTGCTGCAGTCCTTACACTTGGGTAGAATCCCAAAGCAGAGGTAAGGGAGGATGGCTAACTACAAGGAAGCAGGAGCTGCCAAAATGCCCTGCAAAACAGCAGTGGCAAAACCAGCCCTGGATTTAGAGTAAAGTGGCAGGTGATAATGCCTAGAGAAAGTATGCACTGAACTCCAAGTAGCTGCCTCCAAAATATCCTTGGTTGCCACTCCCCTCAAAAGCTGTTGAAGTGGCAGTAGCCCTAGTGGAATGAGGCCTAATCCCAGCTGGAATCTCCTTGCCATGATGGGAATAACAGAAAGCAATGCAAAACCCAATCCACTTAGAAATAGTTTGTTTTGACACAGGCTTGCCCTGAGAACTCAAAGCAAAAGAAACAAACAACTGCTGAGACTGCCTGAACCCTTTAGTTCTGTCCAAATAATAACGCAACTGCCTGTGTACATCTAAAGAGTGCAAAATCTTTTCCCCTTTATTTTGGGATTTGCATAAAAAGTAGGCAAATGAATAGTTTGGTTTAAAGCCACACTAGAAACCACCTTAGGCATAAAGGAAGGATTAGTACGTAATGATACCCTATCCTTATGGAAAATCAAGAAAGGCTCAACCGCCATAAGGGCCTGCAATTCAGAAACCCTTCTTGCAGAGGTAATGGCCAACAAAAAGCAGTCTTCCATGACAAATATTTCAACTCAGAAGTAGCTGCAGGCTCAAAAGGTTGTAGAGTGAGTTTCTCCAACACAAAATTGAGATCCCAAGCAGGAGTAGGAGCTCTTCGTGGGGTCTTATATTCTTTGCCCCTCTAAGAAATTGCTTGAACAAAGGATGAGAAAACAATGGTGGGTCACAATCATAGTGAGCGAAATTGCTGCAGCATGAACTTTAATAGAAGAGAAAGACAAACCTTTGTCTAGTAACTCAGTAAGGTATTGAAGAGCCACACAAATTAGGCTCAGAAACATCAAAATCTTTTGCTGCACTCCAAAATAAAAATCTCTTCCATTTATCTGCGTACACTTTCCTTGTACTAGGCCTTCTAGCTTCCAAAATAACATTCAAAACTTGCTGAGGAAGTGGAGGCCCACTATGGTTCAAAACAGAATATGCCAGGCTGTTAGGTGCAGAGAGTGAAGCTTGACATTGAGCAAATGACTGTCCTCCTGTGACAACAGGTGTGGAATCGAAGGCAAAGGCCATGGAGGCTTCCGTACCAGACTTCTCAGTAATGGGTACCAGTGCTGTCGAGGCCAATCTGGAGCTATTAAAATCATCTTTGGCTTGTCCTGTCTGACCTTTAGAAGTACCTTTGGGAGGAGAGGCAGAGGTGGAAAGGCATACACATGAAGATTGCTCCAATTGAAAGAAAGAGGATCCACTTTCCAAGCTGTGGGATGAAACCTTTTTGTGCAAAACTTTGGCAGCTGATGGTTTAGTGGAGAAGCGAACAGATCTATGTCTGGAGTTCCCCATGACACTGTCAATTTCTGAAATACATGAGGATCCAATTTCCACTCGTGGGGATCCATAATTCGCCTGCTCAACACATCTGCTAAGGAGTTCTGTGCTCCTGGCAGAAACCTTGCCTGAAGATTGAGCTGTAAACTGAGAGCAGTCTCCCACAAAATCATTGCTTGCCTGCATAGAGGATAAGAATGCCCCCTTGCTTGTTGATGTACCACATGACAGTTGTGTTGTCTGTTAGAATCAACACCTGCCCTGGAAGAAGGAATTCCTTGAAAGCTATTAATGCAAACTGGACTGCTAACATCTCCTTCATGTTGATATGTAGATGTTGTAGTCTGACAGGCCACTTGTTTTGTATCCACTTTCCATTTAGATGAGCTCCCCAAGCTTTGTCTGAGGCATCTGTCATTAAAATCTGACTCGCCTCTGGCCGGGTCACAGAGAGTCCCTTGTTTAGGTGACATTCCTGAGCCCACCACAAAAATTCCTTTTGAATGCAAGGTATTATTTGAATGACAGTGTCCAGATCCTGGCAGTGCTGTGTCCATACATTTTGAGATACCATTGTAGCTTCCTCATATGCAGTTTGGCATTGGGAAGTACCAGAATACAAGATGCCATGAACCCTAATGCTTGAAGGACTGTCCTTGCAGTCAGCACGGACTGATGAGATAGTTGATGGAAGTAAAGGGATAGACTCTTTTGTTTGTCCGGGGTTAAAAAGGCCATCTGGGATGCTGTATTCAGTCTCACACCCAGAAAGCACATGTCCTGAGAGGGTACTAGACTGGACTTTATTTCGTTCACAGAATACCCCAGGCATCTTAGCACTGCTATCACATATTCCAAATGATGAAGAAGCTCTTCCCTTCCTTGAGCCAGAATCAGGCAGTCGTCCAAATAAGGATAGATCTGTAGTCCTTTCAGCCTGAAGAAAGCTATCACTGGAGCCAGAACTTTTGTGAACACTCTGGGCGCAGTAGATAAGCCAAAGGGCAATGCAGAGAACTGATAGTGAGAAGTCCCAGCTCGAAAACGCAGATACTTCCTGCAACTTAGTCTGATAGGAACATGAAGGTAAGCCTCCTTGAGATCCAAAGTTACCATCCAATGATCTTTGCCCAGCAGAGGTAAAAGTTGCTGCAACGTCAACATTTTGAACTTGGGAATGTCCAGATAAGTGTTGAGGATAGATAAATCCAAAATTGGTCTCCACGTGTTCCCCTTCTTTGGTACTAGGAACAGGCGAGAATAAAATCCTAGGCCCACTTCTGGCATAGGGACCGGCTGTATGGCCCCTATTTGGAGCAACAGAGAAACTTGTTTGTGCTCCTCTATTCTTTGTTGAGGAGGAACGTCTGGCATGCCTTTGAAAGGAGGCAAGGTATGGAAATAAAACCTGTAGCCGTGGTGTATGATATCCAATACCCATCTGTCTTGGGTAATTAAACTCCAATTTTCTTTGAAAAGTGCCAACCTTCCTCCCAAAGGTGCTGCCAGACGAGAAGGCTCTGGCAGCTGAAAAGGTAGGTCATTGGGTCTGTTTACGAAAGGACTGACCCCTGCCCTCACCCGAAGACTGTGCAGGAGAACTCCTTGTTCTAGGCCTGAAAGAGCCCTGAGCTCTGCCCCTACCACGCCTAGATCTACCCCTAGACTGGGAATCATAAGAAGGATACGTCCACCCCTTAGTAGGCCAATTTCTACTAAACTTTGGAGGCTGGACCTGCAAAAAATCTTTAACAGTCTGCATAGACTTAGCCTTGTCTTCCATTTTCTTTAAAACTGCCTCAACAGGAGGACCAAACAACACGTCAGATTGTAAAGGAGCATCTAAAATCCTTGTCTTAACATGTTCAGACAAATTTTGATCCCTCAGCCAGGCGTGCCTGCGAAGAACTGACCCAGTGGCAGCTACCCTAGACGAGGCCTGTACAGCATCAAAACCACATTGCAAAGAATGCTTACCCACCTGTTCAGAAACATGTACTAAATCTTCCAACTCTTTACAATCAATACCTTCTGCCAGAGCATCAACCTTAGACTTCAATTGTGAAAGGAGATAGTTTTGGTATTTCAACATGTGAAACTGGCAATTCAAAGCCCTCATAGCAAGAGTGGAAGAAGTATAAACTTTCTTTCCCCATCTATCCAAGGCCCTAGCCTCTTTATCTGCAGGAACCGGATTCTTAACAACAGAAGCCTTAACACCTTTAGGCCCCTGGCTAACAGTTTCTGGGTCTGCCCTAGGACTCTTAAAAAGATACTTATGAGCTTCAGGCACCCTGTAATACCTATCCGGCTTAGCAGGAGCAGGAGGCAAAGAATCAGGATTAAGAGAAGCCTCTGTAAAAACATCTTCCACTACATCCAAAACAGGAGGTATAGCCAAAGGCCTATGCTGGGGTAAAAACAAGAATTCCCTAAGCCTTTTCCTGGAATCAGAGAAGTCCTGACCTTCCCACTTAAAATGCTCCCTCATGGAATGAAGAGTTTCTGAAAAAGAAAAATCCTCAGGAGGAGAAGCAGAAGGAGTAGAATCATCCACATCAGAATCAGAATAAGGAGAGTACTCCTGCAAGTCTTCAGCCGAAGACTCTGAAACATCTGAAGCCTGCTCAAAACCCCCTAGCTCAGGCTCCACCCTAGGCCTCTTATCAGGAGGGGGCATAGAACGCCTAATCAAAGTAATCAAATCTTCTGCCATTTTAAGCATATGCTTCTTGGGCACAGTTCCCGAAGAGCTAGGGGTAACACCAACTGAAGCTAAACCTGGCCTGCCCCTGGGAGAAGCCTTTGAAACAGAAGGAGAGGGCCTAGCCACCCTAGGAAGGGAGGGGAGAATAGTAACCTGAGAAGCCCCCTCAGCCTGACCTGCCTCCTGAGAGGCCACATCTTGCAATAATAAAGTCTCACCCTGGGAACACACAGAAACCTCCGGTGGAACCACCGGCTCCACCGACACCTCTAAAGAACCGTCGTCCGGTACAGACGGTTAATCCAGCCTAGGCTTAACTGCTTTGTCCTTGCGCTTCTTCGAAGAAGCGGGCGTCGGAGCATCCGACGGCATTTTATAATTGCACCGCTTCCCAAAGACTAACCTGGCACAATCCAACCTTCTCTTTATAGTGCGTTTATTAAATCTAGCACAAGAGCGACAGCCAACAACGTCGTGCTCAGGCCCTAAGCAAGGGATACACAAGGTATGATAATCTCTATGCGGTATCTGTTTCCCACAAGAAATGCAATTATTGACTTTTTCTGACATCCGGTAAATCACTGAGGCAAGAAAAACTAAAATATTCCCCAACGGGGTACTTAGCCAACTTTGAACTCGGTCTGAAACTTCGAAATCGAAAAATCTCAGAACGCCAACCGGCACTTGCAATGCTGCTTCTGCATCGGACCATGCGGCAAAAAAGACTGAGGATATGACGTCGGTCATGCGCATTTGTACCCTGACGTCCTGATGTCAGTCAAATGCGCCTTGACCGACGTCAGCCTTATACTTTGATATTCGGGCCGACCGAGGACAGCGGACTACCCAAGTGTAAGGACTGCAGCAATGTGAGATGAAGAACATCTATTTTGAAGATGCAAACTGCATACTAACAAAGTCCAAAGTATAGCTTCTTTCAGTGTTGCAGATTCAATCGCAGTATTTTCAAAGGAACAAAAAAGGCATAAGTCAAGAAAACAACTTAGAACTAGAATCTAGTCATAGAAAAAAAAAACATCAGTGTTCTTCACTGTAGCATCATAGAAACCTACTGTACACTAACTATTCCTCTAACAGTGAATAAGGATTTTCTAAATAAGGTGCCGGACGTCCAAAAATAAAAATACAATAAACATGCAATCCCTGTGGAGGATTTTAAATACCCAAGTATCACCATCAAAACAAATATGCTACAATATTATTTATTGTAATCAAAACAATTCTAAACAAACAGTTTGAAATATAAGGATGGCAGTATTTTACACATCATACTGAAAAAAACAAGGCTCCTCCTGCTCACCAACCATGGTTACACCCCTCTGTAATTAACACAGATCAGGATACCTTCATCTTTACCCCAACAGTACCATCAAACTAATTCATAAATAATCATCCTTGATAGAACTTAACAATGGAGACTCTAATGCAACAAGTGGCATACATATGAAAGCAAGCTGAGATACTGTTATCAGTGGCCCACTTACATCAGCTCATGATACTATAAGCTTCTGCATTTAAGAACATATGGTTAAACAGAAATGTATAAATAAATGCAACAAAAAAACCCTTGATGGAATCACAAACTTTATAAAATGTACAAAAGCAATAACAGAGGTAATAGTAGGGTTTTAAAAAGCTACCTAAAACACAAAAAAGTAGTCCAGGATGAAGTGCAGGAACTGCTTTCTTTTCTTCTCACATCTTCTATCTTTAGGTATAAACTTGGCTTGATCTCAAAGGACAAAAGCAAGAATAAAGGATTTAAAAAAAAAAAAAAACAAAGGGAAAAGTGTGACTGTTACATGCTATCAGTCACTAGCATAGCAAAGGTAGGGCAAAGGGGCAATTGCCCCAGTCATTAAGTGTTAGAGGGAAATACTAAGAGCTCTGCAGTTTCTTTTTTGTAGTGAAATGCCAGTGCAGAAAGAGACCTGAGTGTAGTGTTTTTCTTTTTTTCTCCTCTCTTGAATAGCTGTAACTGCAGATTGGTAGCTGCACTCTAGGTAGCTGACTGCGCAATAAGCAAAGACTTTTTTTTGCACTGTAGTTGAGAGATGGAGGGTGGATTTGGTGGTATGTGATTGGCATATTTAAACTGTAAGAAGCCTATCGGCTTCCTACAGTAATCCAAAGACTCTTTTTTTGCTCTACTCTTAAGATATTTGGCTATTTGGGAAAGAAGTGGAGCTGGATTTAGCGGAGTGTGATTGGCTGATTGGTTTCATACAGTACTCTAAAGACTTTTTTTTGCTCCTGAAGAGCATGGTGGGTGGGTCACAAGTTCACAGGACAAGTAAAGGGTGCTGGATAAGCCAGCTATCTAACAACCAAGTGATCACATCAGCCAGCTACAGGAGAGAGGGGGAATACATTTTTAGAAAAATGTACAAATTTCTCAATATGCAAAAAGCTACACCTGAGTAACATAGAGACAAGGAGAGATAACCCTTGTATAACTACACATATAACTGCTGTACCAAAAGTAAAATTTAAAGCTCTAGTTCTAAGGGAAGAGACAGCACACCAGATTGAATCCTACATACAATCAAGAACATTTGACTAAGGCTCCTATCAATCATGTTAAACATAATATTAAACTATGGATACATCTATGATATAAAGCAATAAGCTGTAGTTGTTTCAGTTCACAAATCTGGGGGAGTGGGATTCTCGTTTAGCTGTAACAGACATATCAGTATTCCAAGTGAAATCATGACGATAACCAAAATGTAGTTTAGCCAAAATGACACAGGGACCATACCTCTGTTAGGTGTGTAACAGTACTGGTTTTGCCAAGTGCAGATCCCACCTTCTAAAATCTGTGGCATTCTTTGAAGATGCCAACAGCAGCAGTGGATGAAAAGCTTGCAGCTTATCCTACTTCTCTTGACTTTGCTAAGGCATTCAGTTCTATTTCATGTAAATGTATAACTGATCATTTAAATTGTTAAATAGCAATTTAACTGTAATTTAATAGGTAAAGCACTAGTTAAGCAACAAAAAAGTATGGGGGTTACCTGTCTAGCCCAACAGGGACTTACCAGTGGTGTCCCACAGGACTGTGGTCTGAAGCCACTTCTTTTTGGTGTGTTCATCAGTGATATAAAAGTGGGAACAGAGTTCCACATAACCAAATACACTGATGACTACAAACTGGCTAACACACACAGTGTAATCAAAGATATCAAAATTCTCCAAGCAGCTCTACAAAAATACATACCTAATGTAGTACTAATAACCACACTTCTAATGTCATTTAAAATAGCATCTTGAAACTTGGAAACAATGATATAAACTATTGTTACAAAATAATTTGTCAAATCATACAAAAAAATATCTTGCCATAATTAAAGATGGGCCAGGGGATTCAAACAAATTGTGCACAGACTCTTAAAAGTTTCATACATGGGTAGAGAATGTACTCCAGAAACAATGCGACTCGTAAATTGACAGCACATTCTGAATTGCATACAGAACTATTTATAAACACCTAAAACAAATCAGGTATCCAACATACCTGGGAGATCCTACAAGGAACAGCCATGTCAAAACATGAAATACAAATTAGGCTAGCGATATCAGACCTGCGGACTTGGCAAATGTCTAAAGCTCATACTGCACTATGTGGATTGACAGCTGTAGGCAGGTTTCATAGATTTATAGACATTTCAAGGCCACTTAGTCTCCTGACCATTCCCTCTTTGTTAGTACATTCCCTCAGGCTACATCAGTCAAACCTGAAGCAAATTTGTGGATACCCTCTTTCAGTCATCTAGCTTATGTTTAAAGGAAGATAGTGCGTCACACTACTTAAAATGCAGGGGAAATTTATTCAAGATGTTTGGGAGGTGCCGGGCTATTGAATTGAGGGATAGAGTTTCCAGCCTTTCTTTGTAGCTCAGAGACTTTAGGCCTGTGATCTACAAGATAGGAATGCAGTGTACAGGACTTCTCCCTGCTTCACAGTCATGGTCATGGAAAATTCAGGCTGCCATAATTGTGAAGTAGGACATACTTGCGTATTATACAAATTAGGAGATGTAAGGCTGCTGTAACGCACAATAGGAGGAGCTCAGTAGCATTACTGTGTGGGAGACGGGTAACATGGAATTTGGCTGCTGTAGTGTCTAGCTGCACTCTGTATACCTTCAGATGGGGACTCACCTGCAGCACTACATTTACGGAGGTTTATATGCATTGCAGCATGGCTCTTTGCTGTTGTACTGTATAGCTGCACTCTGTATACCTTGAGATGGGGGCTTGTCAGCACTATATTTTACAAAGGTTTACATGCAATGCTTCATCGTTTCTTGCTGCTGTTTTGTCTTACTGCACCATGTGGTGGGGACTTACCTGAAGCACTGCATTTTACAAAGGTTTACATGCAATGCTTCATAGTTCCTTGCTCCTGTACTGTGTTGCTCCCTTCTGTATACTTTCAGATGTGGGCTCCCTTGCAGCACTATATTTACAGAGATTTACATGCATTGCATCATGGCTCCTTGTGGCCATACTGTGTAGCTGCACTCTGTACCCCCTGAAATGGGGGCTGCCCTACAGCACTATATTCATAGGGTCATAGGAAATTAATAGGATAATGGCTTAACAGCCCTTACAAGCCAAGCCAATATAACCTGATTTTACCTCACATATATTGCCCCTAAAGAAAAGAGGATGGGATGGGTTTGTGCCTATGCCTTGGGTATCTTACAGACTGTCCATAATTATAATAGACACTACCTCAGGTGTGAATTTGTGATTCCCCATCCACTGATCCAAACTGCATGTGAAGAGGGCCATGGAAGGGCTCTGCTTAATGTGAATAGGAAGCCTGTTCCAAAGAAGGGGCAATCTCAGAGACATATCTGTCTCTCCAGTATGTTTTGTTTCAGTCGCTGAATAAGTTTAGATCTTTAGATCTGGTGACCTTCATGCTGTTTGACTTGCAGATGAGTAGCAGCTCCATCAGGGCTGAATTTGTGAGTGCCTTGTAGATCAGACATAGGTCACCCCTTAATAGTCGGTAGGAGACAGAGTAAAGGGCTAAAGCATTTAGTTTATCTACATAGGACATGTTGTTTACACCCTACATTTTCCTTTGTGGGGAACCTCTGAAGTCACTCCAACTGTTGTAAGTGCCTAGTCAAGTACACTCCAAATGGTGCATTGTACTCAATTACTGGTCTAATGAGGGCTAAGTACAGTGGTACTATAATTTCCCTTGGATCTGGATGATACACATTTACTTATAAGTTGTGCCACATAAAAGGACTTCCTCACCACTGTGGACAACCAGACACATGGTTGTCAAAGTTCAGACTACTTTTTTTTTTTATCTGTGTATCTAGATCTCTCACCTCTGAGTCTACCCTTAGAGTTGTGCTACTGATGATGTAATTCTCAGGGGTATCTGACTTCCCAAAGGGTATAACAACAGATTTTTTTACATTTAGTTTTAGGCCATGGTTGTGGCACCTATCATCTGTCTGATCTAGACTCTCCAGAAGGATATCTATATCACTGGGGGATTTAACGATTGTCCCCAACTTGCGGTCATTGGCAAACTTTGTAATCCACGGGCTTTCCACACTAGCCTTGACTTAGAGAAGTACATTCCAAACAGGAGTGGTCCCAGCACTGAACCCTGTGGCACACCACTAGTAACTGGCCTCTGCTGGATCTGGATTCACGCACTTCAACCACATGTCCTGTCCGTCAGCCAATTGGCTATCCATCTGGTGACTCAGGGATTTATGCCCAGTTTTATGAGTTTATTTATAATATCTGAGTGGGGACATGTGCCAAATGCCTTGGCCAGGTCAAGGTAGGTGGTATGTACTGCTTTACCCTCATTCGTGGCCTTAGTGACTTTCTCAAAGAAATCAACCAGATTCAGTAGGCATGACCTGCCCTTCACAAAGCTGAATTAGGACAGACCTAGTGTTTGAAAGATTTCTACGTCATTACTTATCAGGTCCATGATTATTCTTTCCATGGCCTTACATACTGTATAAGATTAGTCAAACTTACGGGTCTGAAATTTCCGAGGTCAGTAGTTGGTCCCCCTTTATGCAGAGGGTTGACTGTTGCTGTCCTCCACTCTATTGAGACAAAGCCAATCCAGAGGCTGTGGTTAAACAGAGATCCTAATGGGCCTGATGAGCCCTGATTTAAACTGTTTAAGAGGCAACCTGTTATACCATCAGGCCTTACTGAAGCTGTGTTTTTATCTTTAGAGTATGCAGTGGTAACCTGTTCTTTGGTGATAACTGGTGGTGCAGGGTATTTCTTGGGGGAGAACGGAGGGTGATGGGGAGGTGAAATTTGAGCTGATTTTGTCAGTCAGCAGTTTGGCAATGCCTAAAAAAGGCATTATATGGGGTGAATAATGTTTTGTCCAATATCTAAAACCCTAGTTGTGACAGGTGAAGACTATCCCTGGCAAAGCAGCATGGCCTGTCAATCATGTCCTGTGAGGCTGACAAGTATTGGACCCCTTTGGAATAACATCATTAGCTAAGCCAATTGTTAAAGTTGATAATTTTCTGTTGGTATTGTGGCATCATCTTTGTACTGCTCAATGCTAGGCTCATACTCACCTGTGACATATATTCGGAGAGCTCAGTCATGTCTCTCTTCCTATAGTCCAAGGAGATGCATCTCAGGTCATTCAAGCCCACGTGGACTATGACTGAGTCATTCTGGTACTTAGGGGTATGTGAGTGTTTGCATGATTTGGCATATCCTGGTTCCTGACAGGCAACTATCCGTAACCTTCTCCTTATCCAGCCAACCTCTCCAAAACTGGCTTGTGAAGTCTAAGTAGTGGGAACAGCAGGACTTGCACTCTCCCCATCCTTTGCAGGAACCATGTTAAAGCAGTGAGCTGTATTTCACTGGGTCATAATCAGCGACTCCTAGAGGTTGCATCTTTTCTGTGGGTGAGAAGGGCTAAAATACTGCTTTATGAAAGTCTAAGGTGACTGCGAGTGTTTGGTGAAAGCTGATGAGTGTCTGACAGCCTAAACTGTTCAGGTCATCATACTCACAATCTCTCTGTACAATAGTGTGCCTCCAGAGAGATCATGCATTTCTGGGACAAGCTTCACCTATTCCATGATCACAAATCACATTAAAATCACCACAGACAGTGCCAGTGTGCCATTCATTTAAGGCTATGTTTCGTGATAACCCTGCGCTTCTAACTCATAATGGGCCTGACTTTTTCATTGCATACAAGTTTGTTTGTGCATTTATTATGATTATGCTATCTGTGACAGGCTTCAGGTCTCCGCTCCCAAACCTGAATTAGATAAAGTACATAATGAATGTATAAGAAATCATCAAAATATACAATGTTAATCTTGCCTTTCATTATTAATTGATTGGCGGCATTATTTATTTTTCTGAACATAAGCTTGTTTGCAAAATGCAGTGGTTGATAAAGATTAAACAGTCTGTAATAGGCCCTAACCCCACCCCCAAGCAGTGAAATGGATAAAGCATATATTGGAGAATAAATGAATGAAGGTATGAGCGAATGCAGAGAATTGTTTTGCAGATCTGGAGAAGTAAATGAGATTTGTACATGGAAAGGAAAACCTTTTTCAACCATGAAAATGAAATATGTAGTAGGATTTCTTCCTTCTTAAGAATATAAATTCAGTTTAAGGTAACCTGTTGCATTTTCCAGTTTTTTTTTGAGCAGCCAGCATCATCTTCCCCATCTGAGGGAAGGGAATGAAGTTGCAGTGCTGTTTGAGTACCTTCTAGTGGAAGACAGGAAATGAGCTCCAGGCAACAGAGTTTGGACATGCATACCACACTATAAGCAGTTTGGACACACATGAAGCATGTGTGTGATGCTTATAGTCTGTTACACTATGTGTTCCACAAAACAGTGAAATTCACAATATGAGAGGACCATTGGGTGCATTCAAAGGGTCCCAAACTCCGCCCCACTACACAAATATGGTGATATTAGCCAGATGTAAATGGGGGGGGGATTACTTAAAGATGTAAGGTGCATCATCAGAAAAGGGAGAAGAAGAGGGTGATTAGGTTGCACACAATTAAATGGGATTCGGTGAGTGAGCAGCATGTGATGACAAAAAATTATACTGTTAGAATTAGAAAGGTCCAAGAAGGGAGTAACTAAAACACCGACTTACAGGAAGAAGGGGATACACCTTCAATAAAATATGAAGAACTGCTTTTTAACAGATGCAGTCATGGACACAAGGAAAAGCAGTTCTGCAAAGGTTATTTTCTTGGCAATAAGAAACTGTCTGTCTAGATACACTTCATTTGGAATCACCTCACTCACTCACTCACTCACTCACTCACTCACTCACTCACTCACTCACTTTTAGATGACTAAATAAAAACAAACACTGGGTTTAATAAAAGCAGAATGTACTTTAAGAATGTAAACATTTGGCAAGTTATTTAAAAAGTCACAGTTTGTATGGTGAACTTTCTAAATGCACCATCCACTGCAACTCCTAAATTGCCTTGGGTAATAGGTCATTGTGCCTGGTACCAACAATACTGAAAACTGTGAGATGAACAGTTAAAAAAAGGTGTCTACAGAGGAGCCTGGACCCATACAGCAATTAGCCTGCATAATTGTTTTTATTATAAAATGAAAAAAGATCATTCCAGAGTCAAAATATTCTGTTACGAAGGCTGAAAGAAAAATGCACACACCCAAAAGGCAGGAGACAGAAAGATTGGAATATACCACAGATAAATTGGATAAAGTGCATCAAACTATGCAAAGTACAGAGGGAGAGAAAAAGACATTTAAAATCAAATACTATTCTTCATTCTGAAAGCAGACCATCAGTATGCTACCCACAACCAATGAACTGCTACTCTGTGCTGTCACATCTGGGGAAGTACATTTAAAAAATTGTGTCACCGCAAAAGTTAAACTACCCTTAATGAGGCTGCAAAGGAGCGTTATATGTTACTAGAGATAACTCATCTTAACTGACCTATATATCACAAGTAAATGTGGTATACACTGTCAGAAAGGTAGCAGCCCATTTAAAGCAAAGTAGCACCTTAATTATGTTGTCAAGATAAAAGGCCGTACAGAAATGAGATAAAAGGTATTGAATATGACTGAGGTAATGGTGGGTAAATGCATAACAACTGTATCTAGAGTTGTGTTCTAGATTTTAATCTTTTCTGGAAAGGATTGCCACACCTCAGATATTTATTTACTTTGTTACCTATTTTGAACATGTTTTTACAGAGGAATTTCAACCACAACTAAATAAAAGTAAAACAAATACAAATGTGAGCAGACTTCAAAATCAGGAACTGAAACAAAATCATCAAGGAAATGAAGAGGAGGAGGAGGGGGTAGATGTCGTCATGAGTTTTAAGTCAAGCTTTGATCATGAGAAAGTAGTGTTTCACAGAGAATGTGGTAACCAAAATGGAATGGGTCCAGAAATTAGTAGTACACAACAAAACAGTATTCTAAAAGGGCTATGCAATACAAGGACAGTGAGGGGAAGGACAGCAGGGGAGGAATAGACAGCTACAGGACACATCTTGCAACATTTGGGTAGACTTCCTAGACCATCCAGTTTCTGCCAGGTTAAATAAGTATGTCCATAAACAAATAAAAAACAGAAACAGAAAAAAAGAACAGTACAGCTGATGGACCTATACAAAGTAAAAGCAAAAGAAATGTTATCATATATTTACTGCCCTACCAACTCTAGTCTACTAAACCACAGTATTTCAAGACCACACAATAAATGCCACACAAAAACAGTTCTTGTTAACCATGAATAAGCTCACAGCAAAATGAATGTGAGGTGGCCCAGTACAACAGTGTAAGTAGCAAATATGCAGCAAAGAGAAACATTATTTATTTTCAACTGCAGATAGCAGTCATAACATCTTTGACCTGCAGTTCCCCAAAATTTTCTGGCGCCATATTTTATCAGTAGTTGACATAAATAAACACTGGCACCAGTCGCAACATGCTTCAACGAATTCCTAGTATGTGTATGTGTGTTGATATACATGAAGGAGGAACACCACAGATTCTTACCTCTATGACTGCATGAGATGGAACAGCTTTCTACTAGCAACACATAAACAAAGGACTTCTTTACGATGGGAAAACATTTGTAATATTTGCATATTACCATTTGCTATCATATTAGTGTTTGCTTCATCTATTAAAATTGGCATATATTTAGTGTAGACTTTAGCTATTTTTTTATTGCTTAGTATTTCCTGTTTGAATTTAATCTGTTTTGTTAAGTGATTTGGGATAAAGCACACTAATACAACCTGAGATGAGTTATATGGAAAAAAAAACACTCCCATAAGTAATACTTCTAATGCAATAAAAGCAGTACATGCATGTAACCTTCAAACTATGGCAGTGGGGATGCTAATCAGAGTTTCAATAAATTATCCTGGTGTGTGGCATATGGTATTATTTATTCACTTATTTTTACTTATGCAAGTCTTTTTTTTTTTGTCTCAAGACCGTGTTGTACCAATAATGAACTAAAGTTCCATTCAAGGGGTGCTCTTTCATTATTTCTTAAACATCTCAGAAGAATGCAGGGACACAATCTGGCAGGAGGACTAAATCATTAGTCCAAGGCCATGTCACGAGTGGCCACATGCATTTGTACCTTTCAAACAAGGAGTACAGATCGTAACTAAGGACTACTGCTCCATTTACATTCATCCCGCAATTTACCCTAGGAAGAGAATGAAATACCATCACATAAAAAAGGGCGATGACACCACAGAACGTGCTCATCAGGAATGTGCGGCCTTTTCCACACTCAAGGAACTCATACAGGGATGGGATATGGTTACAAAGCTAAATGCTGGAAAAAAAAACAGCAGCACACAGGCTGGCTGGCTGCATATTTTATCTGCTTTCAATGACTTTTCCACATGGCTACGCTAGCATGACTGGTAAAAGTTTGTCTACCTTTAACTTGCAGCAGTTAGAATCAAGACTGAGTGCTACGGGGGCTCTAATACAGAAGGTAATTTCCACATGACAGCAACCAGACGGACTATGGGTCTGAAGACAAAAAACTATGCAGTTTGTCAGCACAGTTTTATGCAGAACAGAAAACCTACAGGGTATACTGTGACTTTTAACACACTGAAAGATAACACAGTGCAATGATTAAACAGATTCCAAGGTAGCACGCATCTACCTGCATGTCTTTAAATGTTACCACGGTCGAGTAACGTTTAAAGACATTCAGGTAGGTGTGTGCGTGAATGGGTATGCCTTCTTCGAAGGTTGGGTGTTGGGCTGGCAACTCGGCACCATAAAAATCCACTGCTATTCATTAGCTGACTGGAGTTCCGCTGTGGTGACACCTAACCAGGAAAAGACAAAAGACAAACAAAACGGGTAAACAGTAATCAGCCAGAACATATATGTTTGCTAGACATTCAGTGGTGAGTGATGGAACTAAACCACTGAAATACTACTGCAGCACATATATGCTGCGATCGGAAAGTCACAGCCACACAGGTTTGAGGTACATAATTTCTGCATTCTGAGCAGCAGAATACAATCATATAAAAGATTTTGCCTGCTTTGTTAATTCCCAAATCAGCATCAGCTATTGTATCAACAAACTTAATTCTCTGCATAGTTCTGGAACTTTTTCATTTTGATATTCTCCAGATGTTCTTTGCATTCAGCACTGCTGCAGCAGCCTAAGCTATATGGGTTATATCCTGCAAGGATACAACACGCCAGCCAGCTACCAAAGCTTCAGGGCACCTTCCAAACACCCAAACTGTTAAGTCAGCCCGATGAGCTAACTAAAAAGACATATTTGGGCACCAAGCCCTTCCGATCTTTCCTGTCTCTGAAGAGTACTAAGCACTGAAGCCTTCAAGGATCGATGGTCTACTTGTGCTTTTCTTTTTTTGGGCAGATAACTTCCCCTTGAGGGGGAAAATCCTACCTTTTTAAAAATTGCTTGATAACACTTTCTTGTTTAGGAAGGTTATTTTAAAGCTAAGAGTTTGTGTTTTAATGGACTATCATGAGACTGTACTGTACACTTACATCTATTTTTTCCTGTCAGTTTAAAAAGTTGTTTAAAGTATTTAAAAAAAAACATTTTTTTTCTGTGGAGAAATTGTGTTATTTCACTTTATTGGGGGTCTGGCAAGTGCTTTAAAGTGCATGTACCTCAGATCATTTATGTTTTACCCCGGACCCCTATGGTGTAGCACCTACAGCCACTATGGACCAGGGGGGGCTTAGCCATGTCCTCTGCGACTGTTGGGGTCCTCTCACTGGGCAAGGGAGAGCCACTCTTGTTGGTTCTGGGAGACATAACAGAGAAGACTTCCCTATTTTGTCAGAATGCTAAGCCCATCACTGGGGAAGCCACCGTTGGCCCATTTTTTCCTGTAGAAAAGAAACAGAAAACTAAACATGTATCTACTCCTCCTCAAATTTCCTTGAACAGGAGTAATTTAACAGGTCTGGCTCAGGTTTAATTCAGGCAATTTTTTTTAAACAATAAACATCTTTATTGAACTATCAGTTATTGACATACATTTATATAAATGAAAGCAAACCATATTGACATTTTCAGTGGCAAACATTATAGATCACATATAATTTACTATACAGTCATTGTCATTCAAACATTACATACCTCATTCAATTCTTGCCCTCCCTTAAACCTTTTTCCTCCAAAACATTATTCTTCTTGTATTGTTCCCACAATTCCCATTTTTTCTTATGTGATTTACTCCTACCTTTTCTAAAGATCCCACTTCCAGTTCTTTTATCACTGCTACTATATTCACTACTACTAGTACGGTTGGTTTGGACTTTGCTTTCCATTTTCTAGTAATTGCCTTTTTGCAGCCATCA
Source organism: Protopterus annectens (assembly GCF_019279795.1). Taxonomy (NCBI): domain Eukaryota; kingdom Metazoa; phylum Chordata; order Ceratodontiformes; family Protopteridae; genus Protopterus; species Protopterus annectens. Next base: position 447,731,090 of record NC_056732.1, on the reverse strand, counting down.
GAATTAAACTCAGCAAGGTCTTGCTATGTCTAGGTAATTCCGATTCTGTATCACAGTTCAGAAAAATCATTGCCTTAGTTAAACCTATTTGCTCACCCAGTATTTCTGACAGTGTAGTCTGAGTTTTTAAAGTCTGCCAACTCATTAAACTCCCAAAAATATGTTCCCAGTTGCCTCTTTCCTCTCCATCATACCTCCAACATTTGCAATCTGCCCAAGGAAAAAATTGCTTCGGGTCTAAAAATAGCTATGCAAACACTTCCAAACAAAAATCCTAAAACTTCTAGACTTTGCTGCATATTTGGGAGCCGTGCATATATCCTCTCATTGTTTCTTTGTTAGTTCCTTATCTAATCTCTCTTCCCAATCCTTTCTAACTTCCTCTAATGGATTCCTATAGTTAACATATAATTAATATTTTATATGCCCTACTAATTATCCCTTTTTTACCAACAGCTTCTGTTCTAGATTCTACTAAAAACTCTGCTAGTGATGGTCTTTTGTTTAGAATCCCCCATTCCTTTCCCTTTGCCTATATTCTGATATCAATCCTTGACAGGGAAGGCAATCTCTAGCCTGCAGTACAAATGTATTCTTGGCTTCTTCCAGTTCTATTACTTTTTCTTTTCTAATTATTTACTCCCAATACCTTGGTTCCTTTTCCAGTTTTCTCCAGTAAATTCCAGCCCCCCTTGCCTATTCTCTGTACCCCTAATTGCAGTCATCCCTTCTGACATTCCCGTGCTGGCTTAGTTCTTAGAATACTTTCTTCTACTTTATGCATGTTCTGTACAGTTATTGTTATTCTCCTTAAGGATCTGCATCTAAAATCCCAGTCTCTCCTTATTTCTTTAGCTCCTCCCCATTTCATCATCATCCCTTTCCACTTTGAACTGTAGCTTTTTACTTGTGCTAAGCAAAGGAGCCTTAACTTTTGTAGCTCTGAAATGCTCCTACAAATCAGATAATCCTAAACCACCTTGTTCTATGAGAAGGATCAACTTATCCCAGGGTTAAATTCAGGCTATTGATCTTTCCTATAAAATAGTTTCCAGTAAAAGAAAGATGGATACCTCTTTTTCCTGAAGAGATTCAAGATTCTTAATCTGGACAGGAAGATAATTGGACAGATACAAGGTTTTCTCGTCAGATTACTGACTCTGACTCACGGGAAAGCTCAGTTTCTGATTCTCCCTGTGAGGTTTTATCTTTTCTGAGACTAGTTCCAGAATGACCCATTGTTTTCGGTAGAAGAGCACTATGGTTTCTCAGTCCCTCAGAAAATAGTATGAGCTGTTACAAAAGGAATTTCCAAAACAATCCCCTATTTCTCCAGTTCTGTCAGCTTTGGAGGATATGTGTATGTTACTGACTGCAATTTTTCTGTCAGCCAGTCAGCTACTGCTAAAAAGGCGGATAGGATGTACAAGTTACTTGATCTTTTTAGTTTTTACACACGCTTCCCAAACATGACCTAGTAGCTACAGCTTTAGTCAATCCTATTCCTGCTAAATATTTAGTTAATTCTAATCCTACTCTTTCTGTTGAGGATGAGAAGATTATTGCTCAGTAAGGAAAAAAGTATGATTTTGCAAACTTTGATTATCAGAATTTTGAATTGTCAGGCTTGTATGTTAAGGCTTGTTCTTGCTAATTGTGAAAATATGAGGAATGTCAGCAGTATCGTCTTGTCAGGAAAAATCTGCTTTAAATAATTTAGTTTCTTCTACTGTACAAGTCACTTCCCCTTGTTTACAGTGTGTGTATATAATTCATTTGATAACTTCTTCAAGGGCTTTGTCCACTGGTATTGTGTTGAGGTGATCTGCCTGGCTGCATTCTCAAAACCTCCCAGATTTAAAATTCTCCTTTGAGCAGAGATTTAGTGTTTGGTCTATCTGCTGCAGAGGTCATCAAAAAGTGAGATGACAAGGGTAAGTTGATACAGTGAATCTCTTAAGATTTTTCAGTCCTCCTTTTCCAAATTTTCTAAGGGACTCTCTAACCCCTTATTCAATTTTGGCAAAAATAAAACAGTCTTAACAAAATGCAAGCAAACAGATGTTTAAGAAGAAATGGCAAACGAACTCTAAAAACAATTCAGGACCTCCCCCAAAACCATGGACAGTCCAACAAGTCACAATGACTATTGAAGGGAACATGTCCCCCTACCCTGGCAGTCCCTTTTCCCTTCCAGAAAGTCTTAATCTCCACTCTTCTTTTTGGCAGCAGATAGTTTCAGACAAATGGGTTCTGAAGATCATTCATCAACGTTACAGAAGGCAGTGGGAGCACATTTCCTATTTCCTGACTAATCTCTCATCCAACAGACCAGACTCATTATTTTTACATGTCCTTCATCATATGCTGTCCCAGGAAGTGATATCACCAGTTCCTCCTCCTCAGGTGGGAAAATATTTTTACTCAAACATGTTGTTAGTGCCAAAGAAAGAAAATGCCTGGAGACCAGATCTGGATCTATCTTTCCTAACCCTGTCTGTGATAGTGCCCAACTTCAAAATGTTGTCACTTCACAACCTATTACCTCTTCTTCCCCGTTCAAGTTTCCTAGTAACTCTAGATTTAAAAATGCTTGTTATCACATTCTTATCCATCCATACTTCAGTAGTTTCTTAGGGTTCCCTGTGTCAAGATCACAATATAAGTTCTCTGCATTACCTTTTGGATTATCCACTGCAGCACGTGTTCACAAAGTGCTTAAGTTCTAGCTCACTACAGGCTACAGAGGATCCACAGTTTTCCATATTAAGATGACTTTTTATCTTTGCAGAGTTTTTTTCAAAGTGTCAGGAATCTCTTTACTTGTGTGAGAGAGATCTGTTATACAAGCTGGGATTTCAAGAGTACATTCAGAAGTCCTTTCTGACTCCTCAATCAAGAAAGTGTTCCTGTGGTAACAGCTAGCCTTATAAAACCATACCTGTGGAGTATATGCATTTTGCTCCTAGGTGTGTGTTTATTTGGGGGGAGGCAGAATAAACTGAACAGTGACCATCCAGAACTTCGACTTCTTCACCAATAAATTTAGAACACTAAGGTCCAGCATGGGACGTAGGTCCCCAGTTTTTTTGGGCACCAAAAAGAAGCAAGAGTAAGATTATGGACCCTCTTTGCCCTGTTGGGACATCCTGGATGGCTCTTTTTTAAAGGAGGTCTTGAATCTCGAAAAGGAAGAACTCCCTTTTGGAAGGGGTGGAATGCACAGGAGAGACATTTAAGCTGGAGGGGGCTGAATAAAGGGTATGAAGTATCCCCCTGGACACGATGTTTAGCACCCAATGGTCTGAGGTAATACTTGTCCAGGCTAGTGGGTATAGGGAGAGATGACCTCTGGCTGCCTCCAGAGTAGAACAGCCAGGCAGTGCTTCAGGAGTACTGAGGGGGCTTCTCCAAGGAGGGCTCCCAGGAACTCTGGTTCTGCGGACCCTCTCTGCCTCTGGGGTGGCATCTGCTATCAAACCCCTTCCCTGGCTGGAGGAAGATTATTCCTGTGGAGCATGGAAGGAAGACTGAGACCTGCAGAACCACAGTTTCTTACTATCTCTCTGATGCTTGGAAAATGATCATTGGGAAGCAGAGAACTTGATCCCAACTGCAGAGTCTTTCCCTCCTGCTCAGTATGGGTTAAGGTTTCTTTGACCAAAGGACCAGAGTTGACCCTTAGAAAGGAGCATTAGTAAATGACATCTTGAGATTTTCCGCAAAACCGGAAAGGCGAAGCTAGGCATGATGCCTAATGGCAGTGCCAGTACTTGCCACTCGAGAGGTGCCTCCACCGTACTGGAGATCAACCTCATCTCGGTGTTAACTACAAAAGTCAGAGAAGATAGCTTCAGAGAGACCAATTTAAGACTCTCCAGAGGCAGCAACTCAGAAAGGGAAATGGAGAGTTCTGATACCAAATCCCTTTGCAGCTGGGTAAAGTGTGCCATGTAGTTGGTTGCTCTCAGTCTGAACATAGCTGAGACTCTGTTCGGGAGATGGAACATGGAGCTCTGTTCAGTGAGCTCCATTTTGGTAGCTGCAACCACCACAACAGCATCAATGGAAACACCTTTGCTCCAAAAAGTCTTTAGGGAGAAAAGGACTCCTCCTCAGACCGAAGTCCAGGGGACCCATCTCCTTCTTCAAAATCCATGTCTTCAGTGAGGGATTCTCGAGGGGAGTCTAAGTGCCTCCTCTTGCATGTCTTCTTCCGTGGAGGCTCTACACAGTGGGCTAAGGGAAGGACTCAGAAGAGGAAGGGACCCCGATGGGGCTAATGCCCATCTGAAGGTACTCACTGGAGGGCTGACCCTGGTAGGATGATGAGGTCTTGCCGCCCAACATGGAATGAGGCTGGGGAGGATCCATAGCTGAGGCAGAGGCATCTGCCCATCTGGAAACAGTCCTCTCTATCACCCGGAAAATCGAAGGACTGGAAGAAGCCCCGTCCTCCCCACTGGTCACAACCAACCGGGATGGAAGGGGGGACCCCAATGCAGCACCAACATCCCCAGACAATACTGGCCCTGAGCTGTCTAAAGCAGAGGCCCCCAAAGGGAGGGAACAGTCCAAAAACTCTGGCCCAGCCCCCCCCGGTGACCCCCACTGACCTTCCGGGGCTGAGGCATCGCCAGCTCCGAGGACAATGGAGCTGAAACTGCCAGGGACAGTGTGGGAAAGGAAGCAATACCTGATGCCATTGGCATCTCCTTAGGGAAGCCCTGATCCTGGGGAATTGAACCCAGATGGGTTGGTCAGAGCCGAAGAGCCCAGATTCAAAGCCGCAGAGGCTGGGCTTAGATCCGGGAAGCTACGATCTGAGAGCCTCAGCTTTTTGGCAGGAGAATTCCAACAGGAAGAAGACTTTCTCTTGGGATCAGAAGGAGGCTTGGAAGGGGAACCCAGGACCAGGGGACCCCCTTTTACCAGCCCCTTTAGTAAGAGCTTATTCCTGTGCTCTAGGAGAGCACTGAGGTTGAATCTGGTGCAAATGTTGCATTCAACCTCCAGATGTGACTCTCCTAGGCAGTAAACACACTCCTTGTGAGTGTCAGCTTGGGGTAACCTCTGACCGCACGAGGAGTACCTTTTGAAACCTGTGGGTTTCTGTGGAAAAATACTGAAGTCAACATATTTTGTATTCTGTATATAAAGGGTTAAGCAGAAAAATGTTCACTGCGTGCAAACTGAAATATTCTGGAAAATGTTGATCACTGAGGAATGCAGAAGTTAATCTTAAACTGCTGATAAGAAAGTTAATGGTGCAAGAATAACTGTGGTACTGGCTGGTAAAAACAAGTAATCAAACTATCACTTCTAATGAATGTCCTCTGTGCTACGTGTATGTACGTGCAGGAGGGTCTATATAAGGAGAACTCAAAGTACAAGTAGCCAGACTGCTGGCATACTACTATCATGTAGCAGGTCTTCATGCATGTAAAATAAAGCTGTTTTACTTGCTTACAAGAACTTGGTGTGATTCTTCCAGAATATGTTAGAAGAGTAAAATCTTTCGATATAACTGGCGCCCAATGTTAGGGCGGCCCCTGCACGGCACGAATCAAACAAAGAGAGGCTGAAAACCTGCGCAGGTGGAGAGAGATCAGGCTCTCCTCGAACGAAAGACCTCCAACTGAAACAGGTCGAAATTAGAGGCCAGTCACTCTTTCCAGATTCAATCCGTGAGGTGGCAGCGAAAGAGGGTGGAGGAATCACAAAGGTAAGCAAAACGCTATTTTTTTTGTTGTTTCTGATTGGAATTTTTGTCTAAATTTTAAGGGACTAGTCAAGGGAGAAATTTAATTTTCTCAAAGTATAAGGAGTATATGTGAATAGATTCCATATACAAGAGATCTCAGGAACAGGAATAGTTTCTCGTAAGAGAAATGGGAACAGGAACCAGTTGCGCCAAAGGCGATGACATAACTGAAGATGAAAAGTTTATGTTTGATTTACACCCAAAGAATGTAAAATATTTAGATAAATGGAAAAAAGATCATGGGTTTAGTGGATGTTTAAATAAGTCAGAATGTCAAAATCTAGTAAGATTACTGCGCAAACAGGCAGGAAATAAGACAAGGAATCAAAAGAAGGTGGGGTTTCCCCAGGCACAGAAATGGCTGGTGGAAGCAAATAAAAGACATAGGGAACAAAATTTGAAAAAAGGGTGTGGTAATTCAAGTGAAAAAGATGTGTACTTTGCTCGAAAGGAAGATAATGAAACTTCCACAGTCAGTTGTAGTCACCAGAATCCCTCGGCCCCTCCCATCCAGTATCCAGACCCTGCACAGGTTATTGAGGTGCCCCCCCGACCAGGACCCACCACAATACCAGGCTTCGGTGAGTGGCCCCCCCACACCAAGTATTATATTACAGAGAGAGCCTGCCAACACTCGACTTACGCAGCGGAAGTATTAGGAGAGAAGGGCACTGGAAAATTAAGGAAAAGATAGATCAGGAAGGAGAGGAATACCCGCTGATAGAAGTGGCAAATCCTCAAGCAGGCGCAGAAGGCGAGGGTCCTACCATATTGGTCTACCGACCGTGGACCCGTGATGACATCCAAAAAGCGGTAGAGGGGATTCCCCATCCGAAAGTAGATATGCGTAAATTCCGTACAGACGTAGGGGGCATGAGAATGAGTTATAGATTAAACGCTGTAGAATCTGAACAAGTAATAAGGCAAATCCTAGGACCAGATTGGCACCTTATTTGCGGAAGTTGGGACCCCCTGTTACCAGGGGAAGGAGGAGCCTTGCCGTTTAACTCCAGTGTGTAGAACCAGAATAAAGATTCTCTTAGATAAAATAGAAGAACATTGGAAGCCCAAAGCAGATTGGACCTGCATTAATCAATGCGTTCAATCAGATGACGAAACCATAGACAATTATCTACATCGTCTCACACAATGTTTTGATGCTCATAGTGGGTTGATTAAGGCAGAAAATCAGGAAAATGACTCGCCCTTCGAACAGCAATTGAAAAATGCATTCCTAAAGGGCTGCAAGACAGCCATTGGTAACTTTATACAAAAGCATATGATCACACACAGGACAGCGCGTCTACAGCCCCTTATGGAGTATGCTAGACATGCTGAGAAATACCTGAAGGAAAAAAAAAGATAAAAAAAGCCCAGACCTTTACAGTTAGTGAAGATGGAACTTTAATGTTAGTTCAGGGTTCCGCAAACCGCGGAAGAGGGTGTGGCAGGGGAAGAGGACGAGGATGGGGAGGCGTAAGTCATTCTGAGGATTTCGAAGGTAGGCAAAAGAGGGGGGAATGTTTTAAGTGCGGTAAGAAGGGACATTTCGCCAGAGATTGCAGAGGACCGGAGAAACCGATGGTTGCTTCCGGTGGTACCGCATGACTATATGACGGTCAAAAAGACGTAGATGGAGGGTATGAGGAAGAAGAAGAAAGTGAGAATGGGGAAGTAGGTACAAGTGAAGACGATGGGTGGGGACAGGAAATGGCAGAAAATGAGGAATATCAAATGGTAAATCTAACAGCACTAGCATCAACTATGCAATTGGAATCCCAACCAGTGATCACATTGCAAGTTGAGGGCCGAGACATAGAATTTCTTTGTGACTCAGGGGCTTCACGAACGTTAGTCAGAAGTACTGTCATATCATCCGATGTCACCTCGGATGAATATGTGCTTGTAAAAGCAGCAAATGGTCATATTTACAAAGAGCCATTGTCCAAACCTCTGTGGTTTACCGACCCAGAGACGAACCAAACCATACGGTTCCGAGTAATAATTTCAAAAATCTGCCCAGTACATTTACTAGGAAGAGATTTAATGCAAGTGTTCGGCATAGCAGCCGTCCCAACCTCCACTGGGATGGTGGCAAGGAGAATTGAACCAAATAGTGCAATGCTATTAGAGGGCAGGGAGATCTACATTACTGGTATAGTAATGATTTGATAGAGACAGGCCCCCAGAGTGTAGTGACGGATCTTACAAATTTGGCATTAAGCAAATACGGCATAATAAATCCGAAGGTGTCAGATCCATTACATTGCACAATGTATTACAGAAGATGTGCGGACCTGATTTAGAATACGAAAAGAAATTTCTTAGTTTTAAAGTCACCAAACTAGTATTGCATAGCCTTTTTTGGGACACACTAGGTAATTCTGCAGTCACATGTAGCCTTACAAGGGATATGCAGCTGCTGTATAAGAATGAATTAACCACACATATTTCAGTCACGGAGGGTGAAGGAATGTCATGGTACCTCGTGGGTAAGAAAATAACTGAATGGGTAGGATGGACACCAGAACAGTTGGCAGGTAAAGGCGTTCAGGTTCAAAAACTTAACTGGGTTACACAAGCCAGACCGACCGTGCACCTCTGGGAAGACGAATCGATACAATCCCCAGGGACATTATGACTATGTCTCCTTACCCCCATGGAGGAATCTCAATTGCAGACGATTCCAAACTCATTATGGTCGCAGGGTCAGCACGATATCGGACTGATTAGAACGGCAGGACAGGTAAAGATTACACCCAAGTCAGAATTTAGACCTCATAAACGGCAGTATCTCTTGAGCAGAAAGGCAGAGAAGGGCATTTTACCGGTAATCACAGCACTTTTGAAAGCTGGAGTATTAATTCTGTGCACAGACTCACCGTGTAATATGCCCTTATTTCCAGTAAAAAAAACGGATGGGACATGGAGGATGGTACAAGACTTACAGGCAATAAATGCCGCGGTGGTACCTCGGGCCCCCATAGTCCCGGATCCGTCTATTCTGCTGAACGATATCCTTCCTACGGATAACTACTTTTCTGTAATTGATATCAGTAATGCCTTTTTCTCTATTCCCTTGCAGGAAGATAGTAGATTTTGGTTTGCATTTACATTTATGGGCAAGCATTATACCTATACCAGGTTACCGCAGGGATACTGCGAAAGTCCGACCATCTTCTCACAAGAGATGTCCACCAATTTGGCTCAGTTCCAACCTGCCCAAGGGTGCTACCTACTGCTGTACATGGATGATATCCTCCTGGCCGCGACTACGGAAGAATTCTGTAAGTCCGAGACTATTCGACTACTACACTTTCTGGCACACGAAGGACATAAGGTAAATAAGTCTAAGTTACAATTTTGTAAATTAGAAGTAGGTTACCTGGGTTATACTATCTCTGGGAAGGGCAGGCGATTAGATGACAGTAGGAAGAATGCTATTTTACAAGCCCCCATGCCAACTACAAAAAAAGAAATGATGTCCTTTTTAGGCATTACGAACTTCTGTCGTAGTTGGATTCCCAACTATGCCGAAGAAGTGCACCCGCTATCAGACTTAATTTTGCAATACCGATGGTGGCAAAGATTTGCTGCACTGGACAGACAAGGCAGTACAGGCATTCACTAGAATCAAGCAACTGATAGCTGGGTCAGCGACATTGGGGTTTCAGATTACAGTAAGACCTTTATACAGACTGTAGATTGCAAGCAGGGATTTATGACATCTGTTTTAATGCAAATGTATGGAGATAAGTTAAGACCATTGGCATTTTACTCTAGCAAATTAGACTCAGTAGCACGAGCATTACCACACTGTGTGCAAGCAGTAATTGCAGCCGCTTTGGCGGTACAAGCGTCTGCCACGCTGGTATTGTTCCATGATCTTATGTTAAAAGTCCCGCACTCTGTAGCAGTCATCCTTCTGCAGGACAAGTTAACATTTCTGTCACCTAGCAGACATTTATCTTGTATGACTACGCTGTTATCACAGCCACACATGACAATTGAGAGATGCACTACCTTAAATCCAGCGACATTGCTACCCGTTGCGGAAGACGGTATTCCGCAGGTATGCTTAGATCTCATACATTCTAAAGTTATACCAAGACCGGATCTTAAAGATCAACCCTTACTACATGCGGACTGGACACTGTTTGTAGATGGGTCAGCACGCAAAACAGAAACAGGCACCACGCAGGTAGGGTATGCAGTTACTACTGCAACTCAGATAATAGAGGCAAGACCACTCCCCGGGAACTTATCCGCTCAAGCAGCGGAACTGATTGCTGTGACAAGGGCATGTCTCCTTTCGGAGGACAGGAATGTCACTATCTATACGGATAGTCAATATGCCTTCTCTACGGTACATGTGTTTGCTCAGCAATGGAAAAATAGGGGGATGGTTACAGCCTCTGGGAAAGACATCATGCACAAAGAACTAATCCTTGAATTACTACAAGCCGTCCAACGGCCACGGGGTTTGGCCATCTGTAAATGCGCTGCTCATACCAGTGCTAAGGACCCGGTATCACTTGGTAATGCCCTAGCAGACAAAGCAGCCAAAGAGGCAGCTATGTCCAGTACCTTTTCACTTGAAACCACACCTACAGAATTACAACCAACAGATAAGTTTGATTTGCAAACCTTACAAGTCATGCAGGAACTTAGCACAGTACAGGAAAAACAACGCTGGACTAGGTATGGTGTTAGACAGAACAAGGGAATCTATGTGGGACCAGATAATAAATATGTTTTGCCTACTAATCTTTTAGGTATGCAGCACTAGTTGTGCATGGCCCTTCCCATCTGGGCCCTGCAGCTATGGTTAGAATTATCCACCTTACCTTTTGGACCAAGGGTTTCATTGCATATGCAAAACATTTTTGTCTATCCTGCATAGTATGTGCTAAATACCACGGGAGGGTCAGAGTTGCCCGGCATCATTTCCAACACCCCCCTATCCATTTCATACAATATGTATGGACTTCATCGAATTGACCCCGGCACAACTAAAGAAGTTTGTGTTAGTGATAGTAGATGCATTTACTAAATGGGTTGAGGCCTTTCCGGTGACACATCCGGATGCTCAAACAGTGGCTAAAATTTTGGTCAATCACATCGTCCCGCACTTTGGACTTCCTACACGCATCTACTCTGACAATGGCACGCATTTTGTCAATCAGATCATTCAGAAACTGTCTACAGTTTTCCAAATTGAATTGAAACACCATTGTGCCTACCACCCACAGTCATCAGGGTTGGTGGAACGCCACAACGGCATTCTAAAAGGCAAGTTAAGAAAACTCATGGCCGAGACACATCAGTCTTGGATTACCTGTCTACCTCTAGCCCTCCTTTCCATGCGGACAACTCCCACCTCAAAAGGAGTCACCCCATTTGAGTTGTTGTACGGGAGACCTTATTACGTCCCGCAGTGGCAAAACTTGTTGCCTGCGGAACGTGAGGGGGGTGAGGAGATAGCTGAGTACATGAGGAAAATGCTGACCAATACTAACAGCTGTTTAACGAATGATTGTTTTTCAGGTTCAAGAGATGACAAAATCACGGAAATCAGACCCGGCGAGTGGGTCTGGATCAAAATAATAAAGCGCAAGAATTGGGCATCCCCCAAATGGGAGGGCCCCTACCAGGTGTTGATCGCAACTCCAACAGCAGTTCGGATTAAAGAAAGTTCCTCATGGATCCACCCAACGCATTGTAAAATCGTTAAATATTTTAAGTTAGATGAAAAATTGAATTCCCCTGAGGAACAAACAGACAGCAGTAACCATGAAGGACAATAATGAGAATAAGAGAAAATGGTTCTATTGCAATATTTTATTGTTTATAACTATTGTGATTGTAATATTTCTGTTTTGGCCATTTCTGTTTTTTAATGAAGCTAGCCATTCAAAAAGAAACAAACATACCAGCTGGCATCCAAACTTTAATACATATCAAGCGATTAAATATGCATATGCATCCTCAATGAATGTCTCAAATTGTTGGGTATGTACTGCAATACCTACTGTACATAGTGGCTTAATGTTAGGGACAGCCCCTCTGGGAACAAATGATACTTGGAATAATTTGTTGTTTGAAACCACAGAAGTACCACTGAGAGACAAGGTGGTGCTGCCTCTTCTGGGGCGCCAAAACGGAACAGTGTGTTTTCAAAAGATTGGAAAAGTTAAGGTGGGGCTGAGCCAATGTAATTTGACAACAGTTCATAATTGTACCCTAGAAGGGCAGTGTGAAACCAAGTTTGGAGCTATAAAAAAAGACATCAATGTAAATGATACTAGTTTTGTTGAAAAAATGCTGTATGTATATGGCCTGTTATTTAAGGGGCTAAAGCCAAATGGGAGTTATGAATTTGCAACCAATATCACCATAAAAATGAATGATTGTTATTTTATTTGTGGTAGGAAAGCATATAAATGATTACCATATGGCTGGTCACGGTTGTTTTTTGGGATATCTGATACCAGCTATCAGACACGCAAATGTATTACCTCAAGGTAAAATACGAAATGCACGTTCTCTTAATAAACCTATTAATCCCGTAGGTAACATTGATGCGTCATGGATTTATCACCATGACTTGGCACACGTCAGCAGCAAAGGACTCTCACATATGGACCTAGGCGATGATGTAATTGCTTGGGCTGGTATTTTGCCAGCGTATGGGACAGTAAAATCCATCTGGGAACTGAGAAAACTGTCAAAACTGTTAGAGACTCTGAGTAATGCGACATTTTCAGCGCTAGAATTGGTGACGGACGAATTAACGGCGATGAGAACAGTAGTGTTGCAGAACCGTATGGCGCTCGATTTCACCCTAGCGGCGAAAGGAGGTACTTGCGCTCTCATACACGAGGAGTGCTGCTCGTTCATTCCTGATAACAAGCATGCGATTCAGAGCCATCTTGAAATAATTCAACAAGTTTCTGAACTGACTAAACCTGGTCCAAACCCCTTGACTGACTTTTTCCAAAACCTGTTTGGAAACTGGGGTTCTGTGTTAATGAACATTTTAATGGCTGTATGTGTTGGTGCAATCATATATTTGCTGCTTGGCTGCTGTTGCATACCATGTATCAAAATGATAATATCGAAGGTTATCTCTGCCAATGCTACAAAAGCATATTTCTCTGATTATGAGAAGGTATACAACGTATCTGGGATTGTGTAAAATAAACAGTATACAAAATGTTGTAAGGGGGGAAATGTGGAAAAATACTGAAGTCAACATATTTTGTATTCTGTATATAAAGGGTTAAGCAGAAAAATGTTCACTGCGTGCAAACTGAAATGTTCTGGAAAATGTTGATCACTGAGGAATGCAGAAGTTAATCTTAAACTGCTGATAAGAAAGTTAATGGTGCAAGAATAACTGTGGTACTGGCTGGTAAAAACAAGTAATCAAACTATCACTTCTAATGAATGTCCTCTGTGCTACGTGTATGTACTTGCAGGAGGGTCTATATAAGGAGAACTCAAAGTACAAGTAGCCAGACTGCTGGCATACTACTATCATGTAGCAGGTCTCCATTCATGTAAAATAAAGCTGTTTTACTTGCTTACAAGAACTTGGTGTGATTCTTCCAGAATATGTTAGAAGAGTAAAATCTTTCGACAGTTTCTCAGACATACTCGCACACCACACACTATACACACCAAGGTGGGTGAGGGAACAAGATAAAGGAAAACGACAGAAGGAACCTAAGACCGGGAGGACAAGGGCGGGAACCCGAGAGGCCCTAGCAAAACTATGCAAAAAGGCTACCAGGAGGGGGAGGAAACGGAGGTTGGAGATTAATACGGAAAAAGGGAGACCCCAAAAAAGAGAAAAATGGCACTTATCTGAAAAAGGTATAACTGGAGCTTCAAGAAGCACGTCTTATTTCAAATCACAGCAAATTAAATCTGAGGGTTGTGGGTAGCAAGGGATCTTGGGTAGGGGAGGAGTTTGAGCTCAGGATCTGTCTTTTTAGTGCCGACTCGGATCTGAGGTTGGATCCTACACCCATCCGTGATCAATAATGACACGGATAGCACCGGATCTCTTTTTTTCAGCAGAGACCTGGGAAGAAATGATCTACATTATATATATCTGAATGAGCTAACAATGAAACATACCATAATACTAAGGATTATGTAACTAACAGGAGATCACCATATTACATACAATATATAGTACTTTGAGCACATTAAGCTCAGTCACATATATAGATCATTGTATGTACAGCACATAAAATGACCACATCACTTGATCATTTAACATTATTTTGCAGTGATTCCCACTGTAATATTTGCACACAGACAGTGTATAATGCATACGCATATTTTATCTAAACAGTTAAATTCACATGGGACCTACAACAAGGAGATCACTGTAGCAAAAATTGTGAGAATTTAGTGATATTTGTTTGATTTGACAGTTGAGGTAGGGAATTAGTACAAGGCCATTATTGTTCTATTGATAGGTATGATTTCATTGGGATTGTAAATTACAACTGGGATAAGATTTACAATTAGAAAGTGTCCATTTGTTTGAGTGATAAGACTTCAGAGACTTTAAACTGTAGAAAACATTAGCTCTTTGATATATTCTGTGACTGGCCTCCACAACTTAGCAATATATATATATATATTGCTAAGTTGTGGAGGCCAGTACAGACATTTAGTCACCATTATAATTTTTGGATTTTTGAGTTACTACCAGGTTTTGGTTTTCTGAGCACAGTTTTCTTGGGGGTTAGGTGGTGGGGGTGGTTGTACCAGTTTAATAACTTGCTTATAGAGGATGTTGTGAGCTCTCTTAATATAAGTAAAGACTATTAGATTAGATAGCTCCAGCTAGTTAAGGGAGTGAAGTGACACACAGTGATGTATTTGGTTAATGTGGTTACTTGCAAAGTTTGCTGATTTTATTATAAGATTGTTCCTGTTTAGCTAGTTGAGAGGATTGAAGGTTAGTGAAAACTGATGAGGTATATTGGAGACTAGGGAGTAGATAGCTCTGAGCTATAGCCTTACATACATATTCTGTTACGAATGGTTTCAGTTTATAAAGAACTCTTAGCATGTTGGATGTGCTGATCAAATCTTAATCTGTGGTCTATTATAATTCTCACATGCTTTGTATTTTGTACTAACTCAATTCTAGTATTAACAGATGATAATATTATGTTGTGACTGTTAGACTGAGGGGAGATACCATTAGGTTAGTTGTATTTGAATTTAGGAAAAGTTTAGATTGTTCTGGCCAGTTTTCAGTTTTTGTAAAGGAATGGTGCAGGTCATTAAGGTCATCTTGGAGTTGTGTGACTGAAAAGCAACACATATTACTGTTGAGTCATCTGCATATTAGATTGCATTTGTCTATTGACAGACTCAGCATTTTCTTTATAAACACACTAAACAGTAAAGGGCCTGGTACTGAATCCCTTGGCACACCTAGTGTTATTTGTTGTGGAGTTGTCAGCCTAGCATACACGTTTTCTATGGTGTCTGAGGTAAATTTTAAACCAAATGATTGCATTGTGTTATATTCTATTGTTTATGAAGCCTAGCTCCTTGAAAGAATGGGATATGAAACTCTATATGTATCTTCTTTTGTGTGAAAACCCTGTCCAACTAGTTAAGGCAGAAACTACTTTATGACGTAAAATAAACACTCAATAAATTAGTAGGAATTAGGTATACATAAATGTTATTTTAAAGTGCTTTCTAACAAAGCTATGCATAAAACAAACAATTGTATTACATGCATATCACAGAAACATACACATACATTGAAATGGCATTGTAAATCAATCAAAGGCCCGTCAAAACAATCCAACCACTGCCTTCTTAATAAAAATAATAATAATAAAAAAGCTAAGGTACTCTGAAATTCTCAGCTTCTTTAGTCCAGAAAATACCATGGGATGCTAGCTAAAAATGAAATGAGCAACATTCTACTTTAAAGCATATACTAAGAATTCTATCGTCTTCAGTCTGTTCTGAACTGTAGGTCTCAATTGTCCAGCTTTTTGCCTCATATATTTGAACTGTTCCTCATAAAATTTGTGGTTCTCTAGAAAATCACTGAATAATGTCAGACATTTGAGTTTCAGAATTAATCTCCTCCAGAAACTGCATGACAATGCAAAACCTATTATTCTAGCAACGTTCCTAGTTTATAAGAAGAATATTTAAAATTAGTCCCTATTTTGGGGTTTTTGTCACCCATTATTTTGCCTTTGTCCAGATTTCTTGTGCTAAGAGGTTGATAGGTATGTTCTGGACCAGAAGGGATTGCACATAACAAAATAGTGCAGTGAATATTTTGGGCATCATAAACCATGATCACACAAAGCTTTGTCAAAAAGCCTTGAGGACAAAGGTGAAAGCACCTCCACCAAATATTTATAGGAATTACTTGCAATCAAGCAATAAAAAGACTTGGTATAAAGGTACTGCTGGGGGTGCATTCCTCTTTGTTGTCATTACTATACAGTTGTTGCAGAAGGTCTGTAACATCAGCCATTATGAACATACAGATAGATGACGGAATATATAAAATCTGTCAGGAAAATTCTGTAGCCAAAAAGAATGGAATGAAGCCCGATGGATATGAATAGCATGTTTGGGCTTGTGCCAAAAAGGTGAAAGTAGAGACAGAATCTACTGTCCTGTTTAACTGAGCTGATGGCAGCTCTGCTGAAAGTAAAAAAAATCTCATGGCACTTACCAGAAGGAGAGAAGCTGAATTTCCATAGCAGTACAGCCAGAAGCCCCTGCTAACCATACTTAGGTAACACCTAAAACTGTTAGTTACCACATTCTGAGAAGCCTTACTCTTTACTAAGGCAGCAGTACTTCAGTGTATTCCTGACGTTAGGAGATTCACTATATGCCCATACAAGCTGGGCAGTTTACTCTGCTGCACTGGAAAATGGTAACTGACAGATGTATACCGTTTTTGAGCTTATATCTGGCATTTTCATTTAGTGCAGATCTTTCCTGTCTGAAACGTTGGTTCCTCAGCAAGAGGTAGGATATGCCTGGGCAGTGTGAATGAAGAGGAGTTCTGCATATATCAAATGATAAGCTAGGTACATCTACCCCACATATTTTAGGGCATTACAATCAAGGAGTGAAGGAACAGAGTCAGCTGTGAAATGTACAACTCTCTTGTAGGCCGTTTCAAATGTTGTGTCATAGCTGATTACCTAACCCCATCCTATCATGAAGAAGCTGGGTGAAGTACACTCTGTGCTACAGCTTCTCAGGTACATGTGTTATAATGTTGAGACAGTTTTTGATTTATTTGTTTGACAGGATTATCTATATGTTCTTGGAAGTTTAGCATATCGTCAATGACTAAGCACAGGTTCCCTCAGCTCAATACCTCTTCTACATGAAAATGCATGCACAAAGAAAAGAAATGCGAATACGCCATCTCAAACTGAAGCATGCTTTCTTCTTTCAATTTAAAATCAGTTTGCATCTGGTTAAATCCTGACTGTACAATAACCATGAGTGTGTTTCTGTTAGCTGTGCTGCAGAGCAAGGTAGAATCACTGTATTGTACTAAAGCAATGTAAAAAGTTTAACATGTCTAAACAATCCTACCTTGGTTTGTGATTTACTGTGGAGTTGACTGGTAAGAGAAGCTTTATTTGAATTTATATTTTGTTTATTATCACTGTTTGTAGGTAGGAAGGAATATTTTGTTCACAAGATTTACTTTGATTCATATTTTGTTGTTTTAATGTTAATTCCACTGTTGGTTGTTAGAAAGGGATAGGTTCTAGACAGGCAAGCTCTAGCCACCCCAAGGGGCCTAGACAGCTATAAATTCACAGAGACTGCAGAGAGGAAATTCCTGAGCATACCTAAACAATCCTACTTTGGTTTGTGATTTACTGTGGAGTTGACTGGTAAGAGAAGTTTTATTTGAATTTATATTTTATTTGTTATCACTGTTTTTCACTGTTTGTAGGTAGGAAGGGATAGCTTGTTAACAAGATTTACTTTGATTCATATTTTGGTGTTTTACCTTTAATTTCTCTGTTGGTTGTTAGAAATGGATAGCTTTTAGGCAGGCAAGCTGTAGCCTAGACAGCTATAAATTCACAGAGATTTCAGGGAGGAAAATCCAGAGCATATCTAAACAATCTTACCTTAGTCTGTGATTTATTGATCTTTACTGTTAAAAATAAGTGTGACTGCGAGTGATAGTGAGTGGAAGCTACTGAGCTCAGCGTAATTGAATTCCAGCTTTTGTTTGGCTTGCAGAACATGTACGGTCAGAACAACTTTACTGTACTTACTTTAGTATTTAGCTGTATATTGCTTGTGTGATTTCTGTCATAAAAGTTGATTTAAGTTCTCTCTGAATTCTGTGGTTACT
The DNA here is from genome assembly GCF_019279795.1 of Protopterus annectens. Classification (NCBI taxonomy): domain Eukaryota; kingdom Metazoa; phylum Chordata; order Ceratodontiformes; family Protopteridae; genus Protopterus; species Protopterus annectens. The sequence goes on along the minus strand of NC_056732.1, from coordinate 447,712,917 downwards.
GATTTTGATTATTCTTCTCTTTTACAATATTTTATTTGTTTGAAGCTGAATGAGTATGGAATTAATGATTTGCTATTGCACAAATATATTGTACAGTGTAATAAACGCTATGTATATTTAAAGATAACAGCTGATAACACAGGTGATTTGTGTTCCTTGTGTCAAAAGTTGGATGATTAGCTTACCATTGTTAGAAGTAAATCGAGCCTTAATGATGATGATTGCACTTGTGCAATTGGTACGGCTTGGAGAACTGTTGTTACATATATGGGCAAACAGATTACGGATAGTGTGAGACAAGATCAAGAAAATTTTGAAGAAAACTTGTATAAAGATACTGAGCATAACAGGAAACCTTTTTATAGCTACATAAGATGTGGAAAGAGTAAAGACATACAAATTGACAGATACAACAGACTACAGAGGGTCCCCATTATATTAGCAAACACACTGAATTGTGAATGCTGTTTAGTCGAACATCATTATTCTAAATGGCAAATTACCGAAAGCATGGAACAGCCATTTTCAGGACTTTGCCATTTCCTCCACTGTGGTGCGATCTCGGAGTTGGTATATTTAAGTAGGGGGGTGTGAGGGGCGAAGCCCTCCACTTTATTTTGAGTTTGGAATTTTTTTTTTTTTTACGGATCAGCGATTTTTTTTTTCCCCTGCGAAAAAATTGCTGATCTGTGTGTTCGACATTTTGGGTTTTTGGGGATTGTGGTTCTATTATATAGCATTCATAATTCAGGGCTCTGTCCTAGGCCCTTACTTGTTTAGACTGTATCTTTCAGACCTAACTTTTTCATCTGAGGTGTTCTACAGTCTATATGCAGACAACCTGAAATTAGGTAAACTGATTACATATGTTACAGATAAGGTATGTCTGCAAAATAACTTGACTAGATTGGGCACAGGAAAATATGCTGATAAATGCATCAAAACTAAGCATATGTGATTTGGGAGACATAAACTGAAAGGTGAATATTTAATACAGCACACAGTGACTGAAACTGTAGACACATTTAAGGACCTGGGTATATGGGTAAATCCAGCTATGAGTTTTTCTAATCATATCAACCAATTGGTTAATGGTAGTTATAGATAGGTCATATAAAAAGATTTATAAGGCCTAGGAAATCAAAAATGATTAAATCATTGTTTGTTAGTTACATTAGATCCAAACCTGAGTATGGAATAACAATATGGAAACCCTATAAGAAAACTAGCATGAGTAAACTGGAAAGAGTACAGTGGAAATATACCAAGGGCATCCATGGATGTAACCATTTAAGTTATTATGAAAGACTAAAATATCTGAACTTGTACAGTGTCTCTTATGGATATCTAAGAGGAGGTCTTATTCAGGTATATAGGTCATTTAGAGACAACTACCTCTGGGAACGTTTGGGGTTATCAAAAAGTACTAGAGAATCATCAGACAACCTACGTAGAAGATTCTATAGGAATGAGAAGTGTACTAATTGGTTCTCTGACAGAATAGCTGATACATGGAACAGACTACCAAATTACATTAAAGCAAGTACTAGTTTATTTTTAATAACAGCCTGGACACATATTATGGGAACAAGTATTTTGGTATATTGGCAAGCTAGAAGGCATTAATGCCCGTGCTTGAAATATTTGCATGTATGTATGTAACGGATCATACTACAGTGAACAATATGAATACTGATGCCTTCAGGATGGAGCCTGAGGTATAATAACCAAAATAAAATTAGAATGAACAGCTTTACTGCCAGGAGATGGATTTAAGAACCTGCATGTGGATAACTTGGTTCAGAAACATTTCAGTATTGTACCACTCAGTCTGTTCTCTCTCTCTCTCAACATATTTCAGCAGTAGTGATGGCCCTTCAGCAATTCAAGTACATACCTTGTGTAATTAGTTTTATTAGCAGGACAGGAGGCGTGGTCTATTAATTTAACTCGTACTCTGCCACTTCTATGCAGCCCTGAAGCTACACAGGGTCTGTGACAGGATCTGCTGATGATTTTCATAGGATATAACTTGTTGTTGGCATACCCCATCTCTGAAATAAGGTTATACTGAGCACACTATTGGAAGTATTAAGGGACTATAATTCTCAGCTTTTGCATCATTACTACATTCTAGTTACAGTCAGGATGCTTGTACTTCCACAAATTAGGAACCAAATTTTGTCTGGATTTGTATGGATAGTGGAAAGGCAATAAAGAGTACAATTTGGTTAATGAAACCTTGTGAGAGCTCACTCACAAATGCTGTTCCATGGATTTTTACTCTACGTAAAGCTCTGCAGTGAATTTTGTAGCTTTAAAGGCTCATTTATCGACCACTACAATATTTCCTGCAGGAGAAGTTGCTGAAGATGCTCCTTGCATAAATTTTCCATGATACTTGAAGATTATGATCAGAAGGTACTGGCCAGTTCTAGTGTTAGTGGTGTAGTTTTGCTAAATGCTCACCAAATCAATGATGCCTTTACATAATTTTGCTAGGTCGCTGAGGTTCTTCTGTTGTAGCTCTGGATTACCAGTTTAATCTCCTGTTGCCATTTATTCCTCAAAGAATGGTACAAGGTTCTGTGTTTCTCAGCTCCCAGTACTTATCAGATATCCTGGCAGCATCTCACTCAGTGTTAATCTCCTGACCCTGAAATCTATTTATTGTCAAAAGTTTGTCTTAATGAAAATGTCTCTGGAAACAACATACCAATACATTTGTTAACAATGTTGTATCCACATCATATAGAGATGAGTAAGCAGTTGTGACCAATTAAGGTGCATGTAGTTCATCATCTATAGCACCTAGTGATAGGTTCTTCAGATTTCCATAGCTTTTAATCAGTTTTTGGTTGGAGGTGAACCTTACTTTTAGCAGAACAACACGGGTAGATGGTCATTAAGAGTTCCTGCTAGTGTACCTAATACTGTAAAATGACAGAGCCTTTTATCAATATCCTGACTAGTGTACCAAATGGCCCTGTCTTCTTAGTCACACATCTGGGTACATCAATGAGCTGGTGGAGGCCTGGAGTTCTACAACCACTAACACTGCAGTATACGCAAATGTAGTGCTGGCAGCCAATAAAGCAGAAAGGGTTAAGATAAGAAAAAAATACAGCCAGCCTAAAATAAGCCTTTCTGATTTGGTGGCTTTTACCTACATTACAAATCTACAATTCAGCCTCCCCTCTCTGGGTAAGGCATGCAGCTTTAACCAGCAGGACAGGGGGAATGAAAGGGCTAACAAAACAGAGTAGGCTTATGACTAGTGGGCTACAACAGAAAACATTGGCCTAGGGGGACCAGCCTGGTCAACAAAAAAAAATATGTGAATAAATAATTCAACAGCTATCCTTAGAAAAGGTGTTTAGCTTTGCCACTTGCTCTCAAAAGGTAGCTTAATGCACTGAGGCTAGGACTAAACTGAGAAAGGGCAGGCAGTTCCCAATGGCCTAAGTACAAAAGTGCATGGACTGCATTTTCCTGATATGAACCCCTCCCCCCTCCTCCGAATTAAAACACAATGAGAAAGTAGTTATTAGGACTGAATGTACAGCAAGCTAGACTCTTTGTACAATATTCAAACAAATACTAAGCAGAGCCTATTAACAATCAATACCAAATGTACTCCAACATAATTTGCTAATGTAGTGGTGGTCAAATTCACCACCCTCTAGAAACAAAGTAATGTTTGTATGTGTGCACGCACACACACACACACACACACACACACACACACACACACACACACACACACACACACAATTTGTTGGGTTTCTTCCACTTTTTCATACTAATTATTGTTAATTTCTTCATAATATTCCAGTTTTAGAATCCTGCACCGATATGGAAAGGCAATATTGACAGTTTTTTAAGTCACTGTGCCAGGAGCTATTCATAAATGGCATTTAGTACATTTCTCTCAGCTGTAAATATGTCCACAATCTCACCATTAGATCGCTCTGCTTTTTTTTTTTTTACCTTTTTTTAACTATTACCACATCCAATGAAATTTTTGTTACCATTAACAGTAATCCATTCTAAACCTTCCGAGTTATTCATCTCTTTCACCTCTCTGTTGCCTATATCTTCACTGTACCTACACAACTCTAACTTTGTAAATATTGGACAGTTTCTCTTTTTGCAAATATCTCCCTTTTCATTGCTTTGTTTTTATTGTTCATTATGCTTCATTTTTTTCAGTTGTGGTTGAAACAATGTTTCTATAACCATGTTTTGCTCAATGATATTATTTGTTATAAATGAAACACTCATGTTACAATTTTGAATGTAACCCAGACAAAACCTACAAATGATTAGTCTTTGATCAGTGTTCCACCCTGGTGACTAAATTGAAAATAAAATAAACATTAACTAATGTTTTTATAGCACATGTCAAAGCTAGGACAAACAGTGGAATAAGTCTGGAACTAGTTAGCAATAAAAGGAAAGTCACTCAGCTGCATGTTCAAAAGACAAGAGGAGGAGGACAGTAGTCTGCAGAAGGACCTTGGAGGGACAGAAGGCAGAAAAGGAAGGAAACAGGGGAGGTAATGAGATGCAGAACATGAAACAGCAGAGAAGACGGGTGAGATGTAAGCTTAACACTCTGAGAAAGAAACAAGAGCATCAGTGTAATCCACCACCTGAATGGGGGATGATACAGGTGAAACAAGAGCCTCCAGGCAAGAGCACTGTGTGAAAACTGGAAGGCAAGGATTAAAAACAGTGAGTGGGGTGCTGAAGGTGGCAGAATACCAACAGCACATATGGCAGTACCTATAGGACACATGAAAGTAGAAGAGATGAATTGGAACTAGCATTTCTGAAAATGAAGAGATGTTAAGTGAGAAAAGGTATCATAGAAGGAATGTGATAAGACAGCTACAGAGGAAACAGAAGAAGGAGAAGGGGATAAAAGGATAAAGACAAAGATGGGGTGGAAAGGAAGCTACTGGAAATGTGGTCCATTTATCTTGCAGAATTCCTTGACAAAAAGGTGTGGAAAAGGTAAGGGTATAAATAAAGTTGTAGTGTGGTCTCAGCAAGACCTGTGGTACACAATGGAAGAACACACCCAACTCAGGCATTCAATGAGGCTGTAGTAGAAAATCCAGGGTTTGTGCGGATATGGAAACAGACAGAAGTGGGAAGTTAAATGATTAGTATGTAGGAGGGATGGAGCACATGGAATAGAGACAACGTATGCAGATCACTTTCACCACATGACCAAGCTTGTCACTGAAACATAGGCATCTGAGCCCAGGAATAGAGATTCCTCAGTTCAAAATCCACAAAATTGATGGAATAATGTTAGAAGTAGCAGCAAAATAAGCAATAGAGGACATTAACTGCATTGTAAATGTTGGAATAAAAAAGATACAGTGAAGTTAAGGATACCTGAACTGGAATACTGATGCACAGACTGGAAGAGGTTACTAGGTATCCCAGTAAATTAACCAGCATATATTAGGCTGAGGGCAATGGGAAACATGAGAATGGCCATAAAGAATACAACATAAAAAAAAAGATTCTTATAAGTGAATAGGATTTTATCTCCAAATTAAGAAGGCAAATACAGAGGGAGGTGCTGAATAACAACTCAATTAAGAAATAAGAATGTTCCTTAAAAAATTCCAATGAACACAGGAGGAGTGACCAAAAAAAGAGGTATGGAAAGCATTCAGCAGCAGTGATCCTTTTACAGGGTGGCTCACTATCCCTTTGAAACAGTGGTACAGTGCAAAAGGAAAAAGTGGTCAAACACTATTTTAGCATCACTAAGCTGACAAGTACTTTCACTGAACAAGATTACTGAGGTCAAAATTTTGTCCCTTTCCTTATGATGTGCTGATCCCTGAGCTGATTACAGGTTCATAGGTAATTACTTGGCTAGCTGCCATTTTAAGCCTAGCCAATTTCCCTTTTAAGAATGAGAATCAAACCCCGTAGCTTGTGTCGGTGATACGAGTACCTTAACCATCATCCCAACTTCACCCCCTTATTATTTAACGTCTGAAGTGACAAAGCTGCCTGCATGGGAGTGATGCAGGTTGGCTTGACAATCAATCAATGAAGTCAATCAATAAGAGTCAGTAAATTCACGTTAAAAAGTAATTAAATGCTTTGCTTTTGACTAACTTGCTTTTCAGTGAATCAGGTTTCAACAAATTGACATAGAATCAGTAGACTTCAACCCAGTAAATTGCACAGTAAAAAACAGTACAGAAGAATGGCATAAGCAAAACACAGTGGGCATGGTGGGACAGGTATGACAGTGGGCATGGTGGGACTGGTATGACAGTGGGCATGGTGGGAAAGGTATGACAGTGGGCATGGTGGGACAGGTATGACAGTATCAGTAAGGGAGAGCAATGCGTGATATATTCATGTATTAATAAAAGGATAAACTGAAGGAGGAACAGGCCACAGTTCTGGTTTGCAGTTAACGAGAGGGGGTGGTAAACAGCAAGACAAAGAGTTACAAAAGCTTAAGTCATGGGATGAAATGTGTTCTTATAAGCACATCAAGAAGGGGATTAACAAAAATGATGAACTAGGCTAAAATTGACTTGGAGAAGGATATGATCACACAGGTGACAGATGTGGAAAATAAATTCTTTAGAAATAAACAGGAAAAGAGACTAACACATAACACTGATATTTTACAAAAAGGAAGAATTAATTCCTCTCATCTGAATCTGTAAAAAAGACAAGGAAGGATGTCATTGTGGGAGGTAGCAACTGATGACAGGTGAATATGGATGTATGTGGGGGCAACCTTAGATGAGGTAGTCAAGAAAATACTGATTCTATGGGGAGATTAAGTACAAGGCATCAATGATAAACTGTCCCGTCAACCCTGGAAACTGAAGGCCACACTGAGAAAGTACATCTTCACCTTCTGCAAGTAAATCTGTATTATATGTCCTTGGGCAGTTAGGTGACACCAGATGACTGGAAGATGGCAATGATGGTACCAGTCAAAGAGAAAGAGGTGGGTGCAAAGCAGAAATAAATTACAGACTACTGAGCCTGCCCTTCCTCCCGCAGAAAAAATTAAAGGCAACATACAATGCAGGTTAATACTCTTCCTGAATGTCAAATTCCGACACAGACAGGCAACAGTTTAGATTCATGAAAAATAAATTTTACCAGTCAGACCTGATACTAATCCAAAGCTTGGTCACAGCACACATGGAGAAGACAAACCATGTGGCCATGGCACATCAGGATTTTGGATGACAGTGTCACAGGTCTTATAAATCCAAATCCAACTTTGACATTTGAAATGTGCTTCTCTAAAGGATGGTCTAAATTAATTACTGAATTGGACATGAAAATGGCTGACAGAAAGAAACCAGTGACAGTAAGGGGGAAAAGTCATTAGGTTAAATGCAGTTTCTCACAGAATGGTAAAAGGGAAGGGTTCCATTCAAATACTTCTGGTAAAAAAAAAACATACTGGAATTTGAAATCATCATTCATTGTTCACAATGAATACAGAAACAGGACTGATGGTGGCAGGACTTTAAAACTATCACAATTCTTTTGAAAAGTGATAATACAGATGCCATAAAATTTATTGGAAAAAAATTGAAAGTGATCGCTTTGTGGATACAGCCATGGGAAGACACAAACACAGACAGCCTGGAGAAGGCCAAGAATCAAAATTACCCAGAAACTGTGTGAAAGGGCTTAAGTGTAAGTCAGCAAAATGCTGACATACATAGGGGCCAGAACTCCAGGGATCCTAAGGAGATCCTGTTATGCAAATTGCTCACGAGACATCTAAAGTACTGTGCCCAGTTCTGGCACTCATTCAGAAAGCAGGGGATTAGTCAGAGGATACCCAGAGCTGGTACTAAGATTGCGAGAGTGGTACAGAGAACAAGTACAGCAGTAAACTATGAATTCTATACAAAAGAAGAGAAGATGAAGCTGAACTCTGCAGACATATGCTGTTCTCCAGACAGCTAAGTAGTGTGACGGTGCTCAACAGAAACAACCTTGGTCGGGGGAAGGACACATGAACATAAGGACAAATTGGGGGGTCAGGCTTAATTCATGAAGTACAAAGAGTAATAAAGCCCTGAAACAACACATTTAAGGCTATGATGCCAAGGGTGGTCATGTCAATTATGGAGCTATGGCTTCATGAGTGGCTGGGTAGCTGGGTGAAATGAATGTTGCTGGCAGGGGTCTCTGCACAGTGAGCCAAGCTGCCATCTTTGGCAGGTCTGATGGATCAGTGGTCTACCTCTATCCTCACATTATGTCCACATGTAAGGAGTACAACACCTAACAAGTAGACAATACATACTCCCTTGTCTGGAAATAGCAAGACCTGAAATGGAAAGCTCCATATCAGCTGAAAGTGGTACAGACATCAACAAACTCAAATTAAAATGTATCCTGCAATAATCCATGAAGTTATGACTAATGATTTATTTGGAGTCAGTACCTCTGCTGGGATGTGAGGCTGTTAATCTGGATGAAGTTATGCAGATGCAAAAATGAACTTCTAACAGTTACTGCAAACTTTCCTGAACAATAATGCTACAAAATATCACAAGCATTTTTTCTAAGCCTATCAACACCCAGAGGCATTTGTTGTCCAATTTAAGGTCCCAAGGAACAGTAGTAATCATGCTGACTGGCCAACAGATATCATGATCCAGTAACATCACTATCTGTTGTGTCATTCCACTGGGGCAGGGGGACTTACCTGTAATGCAGGTGAATGAAGTTCATAATGCACCCAATTACCACTGCCTGAGGGAGAGGGGAAACCTGTCTGCCTTACTCCATACTCTCAATGGACAAAAATCCTCAGTATATTTCACTCCTAACTGTCCTAATTATGGTAGCAAATAGAAAACATTGCAGTGGCTTGTCAACGGCATTGCGTTCTGCTCTCAGGCTTGTTCTGTGGTTTAGATGTGCAGCTTGGTATTCAATCACAAGGTTATGATTACCAAATAAAGGCATGATGGAATTATTATACAATAAGCCTTATTTAGTATTTTAAAACGTGCACACTGATTGGAGAGACCAATCAACATGTGTTTTGTAAATGGACTGTTCCCAACAGGAAAAAGTCCGGTCAACAGAAACTTCATTCTGGCAACACAGGATGTCGTATCCTCATCTCTGTGAAGTAGAAAAAACTAACCAAATAGGAACTATAACTATTAAAATAAATAGCTACAGCTGTCCAGCTTTTACCTCTACAAACCAGAGAAAACAAAGTGAAGTACAAGCAGCTGTAACTATAATGAAATAGTTACAGCTGCCCTGGTCTCTTCTTCGTAATATGGAGGAAACACTATACATTAAACAGAAGGATGTAACTTTCCGTTTGCAAACGTCAACCATCGAAAAAATGTTTCTGCACTATTACACTAAACAACTTCTGCATCAACATGTATTTTCTAAAAAAAAAAAAAAATATGAACTCTAATGTCAGGCTTTATTGGTTTACTGTAATCCTTGGTGATTTATAGCAGCATATCAAAACGTTTTAAGAGGGACAGGGCAACACAGGAGGCAAAATCAGGGAGAGTTGAGAGCTATAATTTGTCTTGATCCTCGTTATCAAACCACGCCAAACATGGTTAGCGTGGTTTGATAACAAGGGCCAATACAAATTGCTTAAATACAGTTCAGATGTGTGAGAAGTATCATAACAGTATATGTTAGATACCATCCCTATCTGTTTGGTATTAGCATGTTCCTCGTATTTACCATTGTTATGGCTACGCATGTGATTTATGTTTTGCTGTCTTGCCCTGTTGTCTTTTTACTGGTGTCATATTTGAAGTTTTGCTGATAAGATGTTTTTTACAGAAGGACAAAAGATAGCAAATGCTGTACAGATAGTGAGTTGTATTTACTGATTTCACACTACAAACATATACTAAAAAGCACATCAATGTAGCCAGACACATTTAAAGTACTTTAGATATTTCACGGGAATCTGCAGAGACCAATAATTATTATTCTCTGTTATGGGGTCTGTACAGTTATGTTCTTATATTTTGTCGATCACTTGTTACGCTGACCACAAACTATGTAAAAAAGGTGGAATATCATTTTATTAACATACATGAGATATTGCAGTTTTTTATTGTGAAATACTACTTACTCATAGTCATAAAGGAAAAAAAACCATTATCGGCAAAAAAAAAATATCAAACATGTTAATCGTCATCTCTGACTCTATTTTTCACCTTGTCTCTAGGTACACATTACTTAAATCAAACTACTTCCCAGCATCCCTGTCTGTTCTGTATTTCATGCTAGTATATGCATGTATGCCTACCTGGTCTATGCTGATGTTGCCTATAAGCATTTTAACACGATGGCCCTCTCTATAATACATATCAATGTTTATATAAGTCTTTGATTGCTATTTTTGTGTGCAGCTTGCCAAGCTCCATAGAAACTGTTTTTTTATTCTTAGTGCCACTTATAAGTGCAGTTCAGTTTCCAACACTCACATGCTTACTGACAGCTCTTTTACCTCTTAGGAGTATTTAATGCTCCTGTGTTAACTTCCAGTCTATTCTGCTGAATATTTCCATACACCACTTACACTGCAAAAAATCTGCCTCCTACCTATTTCTAATTTTCTGTTAAAAATTATTTATCTACAGGGCATACCACATCTGTCAGCATAAAATATATTGTTGCATGACTAGTCATTTTCCCCATTATTTTGCTGTTTGTCTTCTATGAAGTTACAAGTGGCAAACATCATCTAGAAAGAAAATGCATAATTATGAATTCAATTTTATGCTCATGATTTCAGAAATGAGGCACAGTAAATAGATTTATGTGCTGAAAGGTGTTTAAGGAGTAGAGGAGAGTGACTTTGGGGAAAAAATGGCAACATCACTGCATTACATTCACAGTAGCTTCAGTCTAGGCCAATCACTCTGTCTGCAGATAAGCTGGATTTTAAGAAAACAAATTCCAACTATCATTCTACATAAGCTTTGGAAAAATTAAGCAAAGTAATGTATGAGAAGAAGGAAACATCACTATCTGTTGTATCAATCCGCTGGGAATGGCACTTTTAAGAATAAAGAAAAATGTGAAAATAATCCAGAAATGGCATAAATAAACTGCAGTAGATAAGAAAATATTGGTCTAGACTTAAAACGATTCTAATATAAAGGTGAATCAAGAACCCGAACATTAAACTACACAACTTTCAGTGGCACGAAGATGATTAGGAAGTTTGTACTCCTGGGGGGAATGAATAGTAAAAAGGTAATTCATAAAGCCAAAGCTTTTATTTAATATAATAAATGAGGGGAAAATAAATGTCAAAAGGAGGGCGCACTTATTTTTTTCATCAGCCAACCACAGGAAAAAAAAAAAACAGAAATGTGTACATGAAATACAGATGTGCAGACCACAAGTAATGTGACAGTTTTAAAACTTCAGCTCTGTGTACAAGGTTACATCTCTCACTCTGAAGGTCTGCACCCTTCCTTGAAGGTTCCCTGTCTTGGACTGCAATACACTTTTCATTTTTTTTCTTCAGAAACCAATAAAAATAATGTGAGATGTAATTACAAAGAATTGTTATTGCACAAAATGGTAATGCTTTCTTGGAACCCATTTATATCATGGCTTAATGACAAGGTCATTTTAAATAGAGGGTGAAACAACAGTGATAGCTGATTTTTGGAAAATGATGTACTGCGGTGGTGGTGCTGTGGTAGCATTGTCGCCTCACAGTAAGACGCTGTCCGGTTCGATTCTCAGCTAGAGCGTCTTCTGCGTGGAGACATGCATGAACGGGCGTACCTTCGTTGAAGGTTGCGTGTCAGAACTGGCAACTCGGCACGTAAAAATCTACTGCCAATCATTAGTGGACCGGAGTTCCGCTGTGGCGACCCCTCACCGGGAAAAGCCGAAAGACACACACACAGTTCAGTTGTGTATGATAGCAAATTTTTAAACAAACCATACTCATGATTTTCTTACAGTGATGTTTTTGTTACAAGAAAGTCATCTATCAGCTGAAATCCTGATGCTTTAAGTGTTCAATAAAATCACTTCTGAGCAAGAGTAATAGCTGCTGCTTAGTTTATTTGATTTGTTCCATCCTTGTGGCTACAGTTTCATCATTTAGTAGCAGAACTTGCTAGTAATAAAATGTTCAGGTAAAAAAATGACAGAATATTTTAACTTGTTTAGCTGTTGAAAGAGGAAGCCCTATCTACTGAGTCTGAATATGTGAGCAGCTGTCCCTGTATACAGTGTCTCTCCATATATCCTCTGTCCCAGGTATCCGTTCAGTAATACACCGTGTACCACTTCTCTCTGTCAATGTACTGCTGTAATGCATTACAATTTGAGGAGAGGTGAGTTTCCTACAGTCCATCTTAAATCGCCCCAATTTTCACAGGATGGCATGGCCCCTCCCTCCATTCATCTTCAAGGTTATCATTATAGTCTGCTCCCCTCTTGAAAATGAAGCTTGCCCAGATCAGATCCCCCTTACCTCTTCTCTGCTTTCTCTATACACACGTCAAAGTTAGCATTTCGGACCTTGGACTCTCCATATCCTGTTTATTTTGGAAACTCTCACCTTGTATGGATGGCCATCAGAAAAGCAAAGTCCACCATATGTGGTATTACCAGTTGCTTATAATGGAAGCATGACATCAGTAGCTCATTGAACAGTAACCTCGATGATGATCCCAGCATCATGTAGACCATCCCCACTGCCATTACACTATGCAATGCAATATTCATCCTAATAGTAATTATGACCCATGTCTGTTCTCTCTAGGCCATCTTCTCTAACAAAACATGATTTTTTTATCCCACCAGCAAATTGCAAAACTTTACACTTTTTAACACTAAATCCCAGCTGATAGATGTTATTCTGCAGCCTGTCGCATGTCTCCATGGAGACCACTACTCCATTCATAAGAACTGCGCTAGACTTCTTCTGTGAATACAATGACCTATAGCTCCCAATCCTAACATTCTAATGTGATGGAAGAAGCAAATATGTTAGAAATGGTCAGATCTAGCACTGATCCCAGCAGCAACACAGTATTGAGTATCCATCTGTCACTCAATGCTTCTAATTAGTTAGCCACTTCACTGTCAACTATTCTAGGTCCACTGTACAGCATTTACAGCTTCCACCAGCATAAAGTTTGTCAGTGTTTAGAGTCTTGAAAATGTCTAAATACACTGCATCCAGGAGATGCCCACTGTACATTTCTGCACTGGACTAGTCATAAAAACCTAAAACATTTAATGGCAACATTTCTAATCTGTGAAATCAAAACCATGTAACCATCTGTAGAGAAACCACACTTAGAAACTCCACTGACCTTCCCCTTAGTCATTATTATTCACCAATATTAAAGTGAGGCTTGCAGGCATGCAGTAACTGCATAATTTGTAAGACCTAGGTCTGTGCCAGGGAATTACTATCACATCCTCATCTCCTGCAGCACTGTATATTTATAACAATATGTACAGTTCTGCCTACAGTTTGCCAAGCAACACCATCATCTCTTAGCACCATTCAAGGTAAACCAGATGTCACATAATGGAGAGAAACCCACCTGTGTGAAATGCAGATTTTGTGGAAGTGGTCAAAAGTCAGTTCTGTTGTCTGAGTTTGCTGCAAAGGAGAAATCTTCACTACTCATAGGTGCAACAAACGATGATTATAAATATGGCCAGTAATGTAGGTCTCAGATCCTTCAGTATGGGTTGTTTACAACTTTTAGCATATACAGTTTTAAACATCTTCTTTGAAATGGGATTCACATTATTATCTGTTGACAACTGGCTTAGACTCACTGGACCTCAAGCCATACATTCCCAAAGTCCTTACAGTGTTTTTCTAGTGCCTCTTTGATCTCTTTGCCATCTGCCCATTTAATCCATTCATATCTTCACTAAATTCCCAAGCCAGCAATCAGCCTTAATGCTCCTCTGCAAGTAAAGAATCTATGTAATATTTTTTACGATCTATACATTTATCAAATTTCCTCCCATTTCTCCCACTGATACAGTATCCTTCCTGTTCCTTGACAACCTCTGACATGCCGCTACATAAAGTTTTGCCAACCTCCATTCTCTTGTCACCACCATCCCACCTTCCTCCCTCTAGCCAGTCTACAAAGTGAGCCCATTGCTTTTCACTTTGTATTCTCACGCTTTCCTTCTTTTCATTTCCATCCTGTTTTAGCCAAGCTGGTTTTCTTTTCATCTGCCAGATCAATTCCCTTGATACAAGACTTTGTTTTGCTCCTTACACCTTATCTGATGTATCCCACAAGGTTAAGTCCTCCTTCTCAGGACGCACCTTATCTGATGCATCCCACAAGGTTAAGTCCTCCTTCTCAGGATGCAGGGCTTTGTTTTGATCCTCACTGGCCCTTGAAAATCCAGGGGAAAGGGTGTAAGTCTTGCTCTGGGCTGTACCCATATCCCCAGCAGGTCTCCAAGGTGAACAGCCTCTCTCATGTTAGAACAATGTAGGTAAGGGAAGTCAGCAAGCTAGATCTGTAACTTTGGGATAAGGATTGGCTCTAAGGGCTGGGTTAGTTGGGCTCGGGCATGAAGCGGGACTGGGTGCATGCCGTGGCTAGACAAGGCATCGCCCCCTTGCCACACTCACATCCCTTCCTTTGATACAAGGCTTTGTTTAGCTCCTTAGACTTTATCTGATGCACCCATGTTAAATGCTCCTTCTCAGGATGCAGGGCTTTGTTCTGTTCCTCACTGCTTCTCTAATGCGTTCCGTAGTTCTACTGACCTTCATTCCTTTCATTCTTTTATGTTTTTTTTTTTTTTTTACTCCTGTCTTCTAACTGCTTGAATCTATCCACCTGCATTCCAGAACTCTGCAGTGGAATGTCCCAGCAAACTTTGACCAGATCCCTTCCCACCGCACCCTAGATGAGGAAACCTTGCTTTTACTGCTGCAAGATTAAAGATTAAATCTATTTAAGAATATGGTTGTCCTTCTCTTTGTTTATCTAGTAATCTGGCATGAGTCTGCCATTATCCTTCCTTCCTGCACACTCCCAGCCACCTTCCAGTGATTACTACTTCCCAAACCAGTGTCCAGGCCAGCATCTTAACCTGCAACCCAAGCCCCTGTCTTTATTAATTTAAGTACAGAAACCCACTAGATACAACTGCCTCTTTCCAGAGGTACTCAGAAGCACAATCTGGTTAAATGACTGTCTCAGTATGGCAAAGTTTGCAAGTGGAAAGTGAGGTAACCAGTGTCTTTTATAGCACTCATCCCCTTATCTCTTGAATACACACTAGCACACCTCTGCCCCACTGCTCTTTCTGTCCATTCTGAATGCTGTGAATCTATTTATTTATTTGGTTATTTGCTTTTGTATATTAGAATCTGACTGTGCAAAGCCCCTTTCAGTGAAGGCTGGTAGACTTAGATATCACCATATCTCATGTTCTCTTCAATGTACCTCATGCTTTTGTTACATCTACTGTGGTGCACTGTTTTCGAAAACCAAAATAATCAGCTTATTTTTATTTAGTTCATATGTGTCTGCTCTTGGAAAACATGAATCTCTTCTTACTACTGCTTCCTTGATCCCCGTCATTCACAACTATTTTTTTTTAATTTCTTTCCCTCCACTTTCACCTCTTTTGCCCACTACAAAATATTAATATTACTTCTATCCTACCCACGAATGACAGGCTGCATTTAAAGGGACTAATTTAATATATTTCTACAACATAACTTTGAAAAACTCTCTCCCTTCCATACAAACATGCAGTTTGTTCTACAGCTTGAAGTGTTTGATCCTTTCATGCCCTGAAAATTAATGTAAAACACCTGACTGATAATGTACATCAATACAAACCAACTTCTGTGAATGGCCAGCACAGAATTGTTAAAAGAAAAACAAACTGAAGTATTTAAATGAGATAAAGAAATAAGAGCCATTTTAAAATATTTTGTAAATAAAAAATTTTGTATCTAGCAATTCTTGCAGGAAATAAATGTTACACATTATTCAATCAGCTCCAGTCAAGTCCTAAGGGCAGTACAGTAGCAAACTTGTAAAGGTACCAAGTACATATTTGCAGGGTTACTATATTTTATGCCTGCCTGCACTATGTCAACTAGACTACAGTAATCAGTATTTGCAGGCATGCACCAAGCTTTCTTGACCTTGAGTGATTGCTCAATCTTTGGAACAGAAACAACTTCAACATTTAATTTATATTTACTTTTGGCTATTGTGTACAGATTACCATCTATGTTACACTGCTCCGTTTCTGTTTATACTTCACAGGCAGTTACTTCCTGTTTCGCAACCCTTCATGAATATGTCTTGATTACCATTGCTTTTAAAAGTTGTGAATATTTTCCATTCAATATGTTAATCATAAACATAAAGTTTAAGGTAAGGAGGTATGTTTGCAATTAGTAATTCTATGATCCAGGGAAACAAAAATGTTTTAAGGCTAAAATTTATCTTCTATTACTTTTTCTGTCCAGTGAAAGAGAGGTAATAGAAGGTTCAGATTTGTTTTGTGTTTGTACTTCATAATAAAGACATTCATTATCAGCAAACAAATTTTAAAAAAGGGCATTCCCTGACGTTTAGAACATTGTCCTATCATTTTTAAAATGTTCCATATGTCCTTGATGATTTCTGCTTGCCAGATACTATTCACAGTATTTTTCCCCACAGAAAGACTCCTGTCACATACTGTAGTCATTGCTACCTGCATCACCAGGCTATGCTTATAGTCAGTTATTACAACCACTTTGTCAATGTGGCTTTTTAAATCAGGAAGTGCAGGAGCTCCCAGCTCAGAACAGGTGCTTCACATCTCAGCTTTGGCACTGTTATACAAAAACAGACCCGTTTCAGACCAACCCATTCAATGGGATAAATCCAAAGTAACAATTACTCTTATGCGTGGAAATATCTAATATTATACAATTCCTCCCCTAAAACGTGCACGCTGATTGGCCAGCCCAACCAGCGTGCCCCTGCTATAACATATAAATATATAAAGGAAAGGGAGGTCGGTCGCCTTTTTTTTTTTTTGACTAAAAAAAAACAGTCTCACTAATGTTAAAATTAATAGCGACACAAAAAGTAAAAAAAAAGCAATCGCTTTCTCCGTTTTTTTTTATGTTAAACTCCTTAACATACATAGCACTAATAAAGCACAGAGATCTTAAATCTCCTCGTTGTTTTTTAATTTTCTTTTTTGCTTAAAATCTCGCTACAATAGCGGACATATTTTAAAAAAACGGAGATCTCCGTTTAGAGATTTAGCAGTCTCGCTCTGTTTATTAAACCACCATTAACATAAAAAAAAAAAACAAAATCAAAAATCTTTATGCTCTCCGGCTCTTTTGCCTTCTCCCTGCTGCTGCTGCACATGCTGCTAGCACTGTGAACTGCCACAGTGCACCAGAATACCCAAATATCAATTATCCTCCGATCAGTCAAAATTAAGTATCCCACTCACTCAACTGCAGAAAAAGTTTAAAACAAGCCCATTTTGTAACACACAAAGTCTGGGATGTTAAATGCAGAGTCTGCCAATAGCAGTCCATATATTCATAATAAAGAATAGTTGCATAAAATCTTACCATAACCATAGATGTCCTTCTCTTCTGTGTTGCAGCATTCTTTACATGTAGGCAGCCCCCTGCCCAAATGACCCGACATCCGGCCAGCTTTTAAATACTGCAAGGAATGTGGGATATTGCACATATGTGCTGACAATGTCAGCAATAAAAGGACATCTGCAAGTACAATCCTCAGAACTGTAATGCCCCAGAAGGACCACCAGACCTAAGGAACAAAAAAATGTCATATGTGGAAAATACAAGGTACAGGGGGGAAGGAAGGAGGGGTAGAATACTGCAACATAGAAGAGAAGGACATCTATGGTTATGGTAAGATTTTACACAACTATTCTATGTCCGTCTCTTTAATGTTGCAGTATTCTTTACATGTGCGAGAATACCAAAGCTTAGCAGGAACTGAGAGAGGAGAAAGAAGTTCAGGAGCTTTGAACTGAAGAACTTTCAACAAAGCCATGGAGAATGGCTCTAGCAAGCCCCGCTCTATATCTAGAAATGATGTCTAGCTTGTAATGTTTGGTGAAAGTATGCACAGAAGACCATGTAGCAGCCTCTAAAATAGGGTTAGTATCCAGATCTTTAAATAATGCACCCGAAGAAGCCACAGACCTAGTAAAGTGAACCTTAACAGGAGCAGAAAGGGTCTAACCATGGAAATCATAACAAAACAAAATTGCCTTAGAAATCCAAGATGAAATTGTCTGTTTAGAGACAGGCAAACCCAGAGCCCTGGGATGAAAAAAAAATAGTTGATCAGACTTTCTTATAGTCTTAATTTTATCCAAATAAAATCTTAGTTGTCTATGCACATCCAAGGTGTGTAAGATCTTCCCACTGGAGGACTGAGGAGAAGGGAAGAAAGTAGGCAATTGAATAGAATGACTTCGAGACAAGTCATTCACCACCTTAGGCATAAAGGAAGGACTGATCCGCAAAGAGACTATCCTTGTGGAAAACCAGAAAAGGAGGTGAAGCCATCAAAGCTTGAATCTCAGACATTCTCCTAGCTGAGTTTAAAGCTAACAGAAGAACTGTTTTCCAAGTACAAACCTTTAAAGAAGCTGAGGCTGCAGGTTCAAAAGAGGCCACAGTAAGCTTCTCCAAAACATAATTCAAATCCCGAGAAGGTGGAACTGGTTTCCTGGGAGGTTTAATATGAAGAATGCCTTTAAGAAAAAGTTTCACTTCCAATGTGGAAGCCAAAGGTGGAGATAATGGCAGACATGCAGAAATAGCTGACAAGTGAACTTTTACTGATGAGTAAGCCAAGCCACTGTTAAGTAACTCACACAAATAAGAAAGAACCAGTGGAACATCCAAACTTCATGACAGACACTAAATTGAAAATCTCTTCCACTTGGATAAGTAAGATTTTTTAGTACTGGGCTTTCTGGCCTCCTGCAGAACCCTAAGCATGTCCTCTGAAAAAAAGGGTGCCTGAAAGGAATCAAAAGTTGATCACCCACAGGGACAGTTGTAGGTTGACAAATGTGGATGAAGCGGAGATCCCTTCTCTTGTGTGAGCAGGTCCACTCTGTGAGGTAACTTGTGATGACTTCCCTTGGCTAAATGCAGAAGAAGAGGGAACTACTGCTGTCTTGGCCAAAAGGCAGTCACCAACAAGATTTTAGGTTTGTCCTGTTGAATTTTCAGAAGGACTTATTGAATGAGAGGAAAGGAGGGAATTAAAAAAGAAACATTCCCTTCCATGGAAAAGATAGGGCATCCGCCTTCCAAGCCAGAGGATGTGGGACTCTGGCACAAAATAGAGGAAGTTGTCTGTTCAGATGGGAGGCAAATAGATCCATAAGAGGAGTACCACATCGGTGGACAAAGTCCAGAAACACATCCCTGTGAAGCATCCATTTGTGGGACTGAGTCATGGACCTGTTTAATGTGTTTGCACAATATTCTGAATGGATGGGATGTAAACCACTTGAAGAGTCACTTTGTACTGAACTGCCAAATCCCATGCCAGAAGAGTTAACTTATAAAGAAGGTAAGACTTTGTTCACCCCGCTTGTTCATATACCATATTAACATCAAGGAAATGAGGTATCTTATTCTAGCCCTGCAGGCCTTTCATCCTCTCTTTCAACTAGGTCCTCTGAAAGTGTTTAAGGAAAACACCACAGTTCTCTGGTATGTGAGAAAGAGACCAAAGGCCCTGTACCTTTTTTGAAGCAAATGTTGCCCCCCAGACTGTGTCTGAGGAATTTGTGAACAACTGCTGAACAGGCTGGGCAGATGAAGAGAAAGTTCTGGATTCAGAGCAAGTTGTTAAAGCCATGAAAGAAGCTCGTTTTTTAGGCATGGGAGAAGAGGGATGAGAAACTCCAGTGGGTGAGCTTGCTGCATTCCAGACTGATTTTGGGTACCACAGAAACGTCCTCATATGGAGTTTTGCAAGACGCAGCATGGGTACTGTGGAAGCCATAAAGCCTAGAAGTCTCAGAAACTCCCTGGCTGTAATGGAAGAGAGAGGCAGAAAGTTTTCAAAGAAAGAAGTAAAGGACTGAATATTAGACTTTTTGAAATTTATGGTGAACCCCAGACTTTGTAAAAGGAGGATGGCAAACTGCAGATTTTGAGTCAGCTGTTCTGAAAGAGGAGCCAGAAAAATAAGATTGTCCATGTATGGCTATACCCTGAATATCCTTGACCCTTAGGAAAACAATCACAGGGGCCAAGCATATTGTGAATACCCTTGGGGCAGTGGAAAGTCCAAAAGGCAAGGCAGAGAACTGAAAGTGCAAAGAAGCCACCAAGAAATGTACAGGTTTTCTGTAAAGAGGGTGGATGGGAATGTGAAGATAAGCATCTGTGATACTTGGAGAGGCCATGAAAGACTGAGGGGGAATCACGAGGAACAAAGTGTGTAAAGACAGCATGCAGAAAGATGGCATATTCAGGAAAGTGTTTAAGTGGGAAAGATCCAAAATTGGTCTCCAAGGTCCATCTTTTCTGGGGACAAGGAACATTCTTAAATAGATACCTCTTCATCTCTGGTCCAATGACACCTGCTGAATTGTGCCTTGAGAAAGTAATTCTTTTAGAACCTCTGGAAACAGATGCAATTGGGTTGTGGGGGACTGTGGAACTCCCATGAAGGGTGGGAAATGTCTCCAAGTCATAAAATATCCTTGTTGGATAATAGAAAGAAACCAAGAATCCTGAGCGATCCTTGCCCAAGCCTGAAAAGGGGGAGAGAGAGAGAGGGGTATGACTTGGAAGAGGCTGGTAGTCACAGAGTACTTGGCCTAGCTGGAAAGTGTTGCTGGGAGAAAGGTGCAGAGCTAGTAGTCTTAGACTGTGGCAGTCTCCTAGCAGACTTTTTGTGTCTAGCAGAAGAAGCAGAGGAAGAAGATGTGGAGGTGCTGGTCATCCTTTTTTGGAAGGTTTAGTAGTAGGAAAATTCCTGTGGAATTTTGGGACAGGAGAAACAAAAAGGTGCTTCATATCTTGAAGTTCCTTTCCCTTCTCTTCTCTTGCAAGGCCTTAACTAAGTCAGAATCAAAAAGAGCAGAGTTATCTGGTGGTACATCCAGCAATTTTGCTTTAATGTCATCTGGCAATGGTTGAAACCTCAACCAAGAGTGTCTTCTAATAAGAGAACAAGACGCAGCTGTTCTGGAAGATGCCTCAACAGCATCATAACTGCATTTAACAGAATGCCTAGCCATTTGAGAAGAAGCTCCTAAAAGAGTCAAAACCTGAATTTTAATTTCAGAGTCTGGATGTTGCGCAAGAGCTTGACAGGCCTGAGAAAGTAGGGCCAATGAATACCTGGACATATCAGTTTGGTAATTTATAGCTCTGATGGCTAAATTGGAAGAAGTATAAACTTTCTTACCAAGTCTTTCTAGAATCGTACTTACCAGAACAAAGTAATTTTGAGTAAGGAGACAACCTGGAAGACCTATCTGAGGCAATGGAGACAACCGCTGGATCAGCCGAAGGACACTTGTACAAGAATTTGCAGTCGTCAGGCACCTTACAGAACCTATCTGGCCTTTTAGGAACAGGTGCCTGTGAGTCACAGGCCTTGGAAGAAGAAGCAAATGCATCCAAGAAAACTGGCAAAACAGCAGGCACAGCAGAAGGGGGAGGAACTTCCATTTATAGAAGATCATAATACCTTTTTTTTGTTCCTCTGATTCTGTGAAGAGTTGCATTTAAAAATTCCCTTATCTTGTTAATGGTTTCCCCAAAAGAAATCTTTTCTACTGGAGAACCCCCCACTGGACTTCTTCTCTGGAGAGGCATATTCTAAAGGGGAGGTAATTTGAGTAGAATATGCTAAGGAATCCTCATCATCAGATAAAACCTGTTCCTTAACTCTTTGAACAGGAGAGGAAGTAAAGAAAGGAACAGAAACGGCACATAAAGGCATCAATGCCATCAGGCCCTGAGAGAAGGTATCCCAATCAGACTAATGAGAGGAAGGGACATGAGATTGTCTGGGTTTTGTTTTTTTTCTTCGCATGCATTTCTGCATGATGAAAAATGGAAGAACCCAATATAGGCCTAACATCTGTGACTGACTCTGGAATAAGTTCCCTAGCTGGAGTAGGAAGTACGTCCCTAGGGCTCTCAAGCACAATGAGCCATGGTTCCCCTTGTCCATCCAAAATGAACGTCTGTACTGCCTCTGAGGACATGCCTAGGTTGGATTCCTTAGAGGTTTCCAATGAGGTTCCCACCAAAGAACCTGACCCAACCTCCAAATGTACCACCAGGTCTTCACTAACCCCAAGGGATATGTCGGCGGAAAGAGGCACAGCCGAAGAGGATTCAAGCCTAGGCTTGCTAACCTTTCTCTTCAAACTCAGCTCAGCTGAAAGACCCACCGAACCCTCAATAACATCCTTAGACAGATATTCAAGTTCTTGATTCTCTAAATAAAGATTCAAAGCTGAAAGTCTGCTATGTAAAGTTTTAGGGACAGAGGCCTGACAAATGGAACAGGAGCAATGATAGTGATTTGGGGCCTAAGCAGAAAAGACAAAGATTGTGGCTGTCTTTCTGTGGAATCTGCCTTCCACATCTATACTTGTCCTTCCTGGATGGCATGATCTAAATACTAAAGGCAGTAGCAAAGAAACAAATCCCCAATGGGGTACTTACTTAAAAACAGGCAACAACTCATGGAATCCAGCGGCAGACCGACATATCAAGCATTCTGAATGGCGGCAGAAAATTTCTAAGGATTGTACATGTGGATGTCCTTTTATGGCTGACATTGTCAGTACATACATGTGATGTCCCACATA
Organism: Protopterus annectens; assembly: GCF_019279795.1. NCBI lineage: Eukaryota > Metazoa > Chordata > Ceratodontiformes > Protopteridae > Protopterus > Protopterus annectens. The sequence continues at coordinate 447,689,991 of NC_056732.1, read as the reverse complement.
CCTTGCAGTAGCTAAAAGCTGCTGTATGCTGGTCGGATGTTAGGTCATTTGTGTGGAGGACTTCCCACATGTAAAGAAAACTGCAACATTGAATAGAAGGACATTGACAAAGCTGCACCCATTATTAGAATAAAATTTTCTACAAATGCCTAAAAGATACATCTTCTTTGCATACTACAAATACAGTATGTGTGTATATACAGCATTTTCTCAACCTTGTTTCTCATGTGTGCCAAAAGTCTTATTTTGAACTTCCAGTGTTCCTGCCTACAGATAAACTGTATAAAGCACAGGTTAACACATAAATCGTATTTCAGCTGTTACAGTCTGTATAATCTGCACACCTAACATCTTTCTTTGCGATACTATAATTGAATATGTCTACAGTCCGAATTGACTTGTATAACTACATTATACAACTGTGCAAGCTAGATTAGTTGTATTACAACTAATATTACAGAGCAATTCCTTCAAGTTACTATATTTAAAACTTGGCTTACATTAGACAACATATATTGTTTCCTGGGTATAGGTGTCAGACTTGCTAAAAAAATACTTGATGATATTTTAGATAATTTTAAATGTTTATTAATTTTAGGGGAGGGACTTTAATTGTATTTTGAATGAGAATGAAACAACTTCACTAAAGCATTTGAAATTAATCTTTTTCTGGTAAAACGTAAGGGACAAAAATGGGAAAATTAAAACTGTGTTTATCTGCCAGTGTATTTGCCACTTCTGTAGCAGCAGAAAGAATTTACTGTTTACTAAAAGTAGCACTTTTGATTGTCTTCTCGTCAGGTGTACCCATGAAGTTATGACAGCTGCTACCATTATAACTATTTGCAGTATTAGTTCTTTCCAAAAGCAGTATTACAAAGCCATCCCTAGCATTCACTGCCTTACCTACAACAATGTTTTAACATTATTTACCATCCTAACCACACTGCAAAGCCTTAATTACATGCTGGAAATTTTCAGTACAAAAGCAAAAACAAATGATCCCTCTCTGAGGCTACAAAGTATAGTATGAAGATTACAACAACAGAAAAAAATTCACTCTGAAAAACAAGTTCACGTTTTCCATGTGAATGGAAGCACTAAACTGTTACATGCCTTGTTTTTTTTTTTTTTAGAGTGAAGTGTTTTTATTGTTTTAAATGTTCTATATACACTAAGGTCTATGGCTAATCTATAAGCTGTACATATCGATGATGGTGCTACTGGTTTAAAAGTCTATTCATGATTCTTACTCAAACAACAGAAATAAGCATTTCCTTCCAGTGCCTTATTAAAAAAGTACAGTTGTGTACCTACCATAAATGTAGATGTTCAAGTGTATTTACTGTTGCGGTCATTACAATTGGGGTTATCCTGCTGGCAGGCTACTCACAGTCGGCCCAAGTTCCAAAGTCTAGGTCCGGCGTCAGCTGCTGTCGCCTCCTCCCTGACGTCAGTGCGCCAGGGGTATAAAAGATGCAGCCAACACCATTTTCTTCAGCTTTTCTTGCCCCAGATGTCAGGTGCCCCTAAAATGGTAGGCTCACTAATGCCAAAAAGCATGCATAACCAAAAAACAACTTTTCCTTCATCTACAAGCAAATACACCACATAGTTGTATAGAATAGAGAAGTGCAGATAAGTCCCAGCAAGGAAAAGGGGGATGGAGGGAGGGTAACTTGGACTGCAACAGTGAATACACTCGAACATTTACATTTATGGTAGGTACACAACTGTACTATGTTCATCATGTTTCACTGTTGCAGTCATTACAATTGGGTTGAATCCCAAAGCTATGGTAGGGAGGCTGGTGCTAAATAGGATTAGGAGAGGCTATCAGGCCCTGCAGAACTGCAGTGGCAAAGCCTGCCCTGGATTTAGAATAGAGGTAAGTGATGGTGCTTTGTAAAAGTATGGACTAAACTCCAAGTTGCATCCTCTAAGATGTCTTTGGTTGGTACTCCTCTGAGGAAGGCTGCTGAAGTGGCTGCTGCTTTGGTGGAATGTGGCCTAATGCCCTTAGTCACTGATTTGCAAAGCTGTGAATAGCAGAAATTAATGCAGTGGCCTATCCACTTTGAAATAGTCTGCTTTGAGATGAGCTTTCCTTGTGATCCTGCAGCATAAGCTACTAGAAGTTATTCAGTCTTTCTGAAAGTTTTGGTTCTGTCCAAGTAGAAGCATAGCTGTCTGTGAATGTCCAAAGAATGCAGAAGTCTCTCACCCTTATTCTGTGGGTTTGGGTAAAAAATTGTAAAGTGAATTGTTTGGTTAAGGGCCACAGAGAAACCCTGTCAGGATGGAAAATGATAAAAGGTTCCACAGCCATGAGTGCCTGTAACTCTGAGACTTGTCTAGCGGAGGTTATTGCTAGGAGCAGAGCTGATTTCCAGGATAAGAATTTTATATCAGCTGCAGAGGCTGGCTCAAAGGGAGGTAGTGTAAGTTTTTCCAAGACATAGTTGAGGTCCCATGTAGGTATTGGTGCTCTCCTTGGGGTCTTATGTTTTTGGCCCCTCTGAGGTACTGCCTTAGTAATGGATCGGAAAAAATAGGTGGTTCTGTATTGTAATGAGCTGAAATGGCAGAGACATGAATTTTAATGGATGAGAAGGAAAGGCCTTTATCCAGCATCTCAGTTAAGTATTGCAAAATCTGAGGAATATTTGGAACAATCGTGTCAATACCTTGTGCCTGGTTCCAAGCACAGAATCTCTTTCATTTTTCTGCATAAGATTTTCTGGTGCTAGGCCTCCTGGCCTCCAAAATAACATCCATAACTGCTTTAGAAAGAGGTGTGTCTTGAATGGCTACATTATCTGCCATGCTGCCAGGTTTAGGGTCCTGAGTTGGCTGTGCAGTATCTGACTGTCTTGTTGAGTCAATAAGTGAGGAATTTGAGGTAGCGTCCAAGCTGGGCATTGGGACAAGCTCTTTAGGATTGGGTACCAGTGCTGGCGGGGCCAGTCTGGGGCAATCAGAATCATTTTTGGCTTCTCTTGTCTGACCTTGAGGAGTACCTTGGGGAGGAGAGGCAGAGAAGGAAAGGCATATACCGTTAGGTTTTTCCAGCTGAAAGATAGAGCATCTACTTTCCATGCTTGCTTGTGATAAGTCCTTGTGCAGAATCTTTGTAGTTGGCAATTGTGAGGAGAGGCAAATAGGTCTATGTCTGGGCATCCCCAGTTCTTTGTTATCATGCTGAAGACTTGTGGATCCAATTTCCACTCGTGGGAATCCATTAGGTTTCTGCTTAATTCGTCTGCCAGAGTATTTATCCTTCCTGGCAGGAATTGTGCTTGCAGATGTACTTGGTAAGTCAATGCTGTGTCCCACAAGTTCATGGCTAGTCTGCAGCGGGGGTAGGAATGTGTGCCCCCTTGCTTGTTTATGTACCACATGACTGTGGTATTGTCCGTCTTTATCAATAGCTGTCCTGGATGAAGTAGATCCTTGAAGGCTGTCAGGGCATTTTGAACTGCTAACATCTCTTTTTGATTGATATGTAGATGCATTTGACTTGCGGACCATGTGCCCTGAATACATCTTCCTGCCATATGGGCCCCCCAGGCATAATCTGATGCATCTGTTGTCAATGTCTGTCTGGCTGTGGGTACGGTGAATGGCTGTCCCGTGTTGTGGTGACAGGCTTTTGCCCACCAACGAAACTCCTGTTGCACGCAGTTGCAGGCAGGGAATGAGAGAAATTATTGTTTCCATGCTGTGGCAATGTTGAGTCCAAACACTTTTTAGATACCATTGAAGTTTCCTCATATGCAGTCTTGCATATGGAATTAGCAGAATGCAGGATGCCATGAAGCCCAAAGCCTGCAGAATTTTTCTTGCAGATAACTGGGCCTTTGTTGCCAACATTTTGAAATAAATAGTCAGTTGTCTGTGTTTGTCTGGCGTGAGATAAGCCATCTGGGCAGTTGTATTTAAGCTTGCACCCAGGAATATTATGTCTTGAGAGGGTACAAGTTTTGATTTCTTTTTGTTTACTGTGTACCCTAAGCCTGCTAGTAATGTTTTTACAAATGCCAGATGCTGTAGTAGAGTGTCCTTGTTCTCTGCTTGAATAAGGCCGTCGTCCAAGTAAGGATATATTTAAATTCCTTTTTGTCTGCAAAAAGCAATTACTGGTGCCAGGCATTGTGTGAAGACCCTGGGCGCAGTAGATAAGTCAAAGGGCAGTGCAGAGAATTGGTAATGCATTGAGCCAGCTATAAATCTGAGGTATCTTCTGCATGATTGTCTGATTGGGACATGCAGGTATGCCTCTTTTAGGTCTAAAGTCACGAGCCAAGCCTTCTTGCCCAGCATGGGCAGGAGCTGCTGCAGAGTTAACATTTTGAATTTTGGAATGTCCAGGAATGTGCTCAGGATAGACAGGTCCAATATTGGTCTCCTGGTTGTGTCCTTTCTGGGCACCAAGAATAGCTTTGAGTAAAATCCTTGTCCCTGCTCTTGCTGTGGTACTTGCTGAATGGCCCGCATATCCATGAGGGATGAAACTTGTTTTTGTGCCTCTGCCCATTGATTGCATGGCAGGTCTGGCATACCGTTTGGCCTTGGCAGGGTGTGAAAATGGAATCTGTAGCCCTGGGATAAGATATTTAAGACCCATTTGTCCTGTGTGATCATATGCCAATTTTGAGCAAAAAGTGCTAGTTTTCCCCCCAAAGGAGCTGCCAGAAGATAACTGCTTGGTGCTGGCAGGGGAAAGTCATTGAGACTGTTTCCTGTATGGCTGTGATTTTTCTTCTCCGCTTTTGAAGGTTGAAGCACCCCATTGTTTAGGCCTGTATGAGCCTTGGGGCTGTGATCTGCCTCTGGGGCATCTGTATCTACCTCTTTGTGGCCTGTCTGACACTGGAAAGGAGCAATTCTTTGCCGGACAGTTCCTGCTAAATCTGGGAGGCTCTACCTGTAAGAAATCCTTGACTGTTTGCATAGATTTAGCTTTGTCCTCCATTTTCTTCAAAATCTCTTCTGCTTTAACACCAAACAAAGTATCATGTTGTGATGCAGCATCTAATAATTTTGCTTTAACATGATCTGGCAGATTCTGTTCTTTTAACCAAGCATGTCTCCTAATGACAGAACCTGTAACAGCAGCCCTGCAAGAGGCCTCTAGAGAATCAAAACCACATTGCAAAGTATGCTTTCCTACTTGTTCAGATACATGCAATAAATTCGGCATTTCTTTGTTTTCTGCACATTCTGAATTTGTCAACATTTTTTGTTTACGCAGTGACATTAGATATTGCTGATATTTAAGCATATGAAATTGACAATTTAAAGCTCTTACAGCCAAGGTAGCAGAAGTATAAATCTTTTTCCCCCATCTGTCCAGGGCTCTTCAATCCGTATCAGAGGGTATAGGGTTTTTTGCAGTGGACACCTTGACCCCTTTGGGACCCTGAGAGATTGTTTCTGGGTCTGCAGCAGGGTTTTTATAAAGAAATTTATGTGAATCAGGAACCCTGTAGTATCTGTCTGGCTTAACAGGAGCTGGTGGCAAAGAGTCAGGAGACAGTCCGGACTCTGAAAATACATCATCTACAATGTCTATAACAGGAGGAATAGCAAGGGGCCTGTGCTGAGGTAATAAAAGGAAGTCTCTGAGCCTTTTCTTGGATTCTGAGTAATCTTGGCTCTCCCACTAGAAATGCTCCCTCATAGTATGCAGGGTTTCCCCAAAAGAATAATCCTCAAGAGGAGAGGCTGAAGGAATAGATTCTTCAGCATCAGAATCCTCATAGGGAGGAAGAGAATATTCCTGGTCAGAAGAGGAATCGGAGGAAATGGAAACCTGATCTGAAGATGCATATTCTATCTCTTGCCTAGGCCTCTTATCAGGAGAGGGATGGGAACCCCTGATCAAAGTAATTAGGTCTTCGGCCATTTTAAGCATCTGTTTTTTAGGCATGGAGGCCTGTCCAGGAGAATGCTGTACTTGTTTCTTTGTCTTTAGAGCTGCTTTAGACTTTGCCTTTGAAGCTGAAGTTGATTTTACATATAACTATGTAGGCCTGAAAACACCCTCAGAAGCTGATGCCTGCTCAGCGGCTCTGGACCCATCTGAGGGAATAGTTTCTGAGTGTCCAATACCTTGAGTTTCCAGCAGCCTAGTCGGCTCCCCATGGGAGTCAGAAGCGGCCTGTGGCTCTGAGGTAGCAGGCGTCAGGGGCTGCGAAAGCACCTCACTGAGAACCGGCGACAGGCCTAGCGGAAGCCTCGTCGTCGGTTTTGGACCTTGGGTGCCTGTCCTTTTCTTTGCTCTTTTTATACACTCCAGTAGTCGGTTGCTCCGATGGCATTATATAGTTAAATCTTCTGCCAAAATAATGAAATGCAAAATCGTAACGACGCTTAATAGTGCGTTGGTTAAATCTAGCACAATACTGACAACTAGCAACGTTGTAGTCAGGGCCTAGGCAAGGAATACAGTAAGAATGAAAATCCTTATGAGATATTTGCTTCCCACAAGAAATACAATTATTAACTTTTTCTGACATCGGTCTGGAGCAAGAAAAAAGTTTCCCCAATGGTGTACTTAGCTTTAATAAAGACTTCGGATCTGAAATTCGAATTTGAAAATCTCAGGAGTCGGCCAACCGGCACTTGCGAACTGCTTTTGCTTCGGGCACCGCGCGGCAAGAAAGACTGAAGAAAATGGCGTCGGCTGCATCTTTTATACACCTGGCACACTGACGTCAGGGAGGAGGCGACAGCAGCCGACGCCGGACCTAGACTTTGGAACTCGGGCCGACTGCGGGTAGCCTGTCAGCAGGATAACCCCAATTGTAATGACTGCAACAGTGAAACACGATGAACATTATTGGTTACCAAGATTCACGTTCTTATTATTATTATTTACAGATTTTTGCAGCTAAAAATTAATAACAGACTGTAACCTTATTTAAATATAAGAAACTAAAAATAAACAACTGTAAGTATACTTAAGTATGATATGCATTAGAAATTTTAATTCATCCATCCACAACCCCTTTTTCCCATTCTAAACATGGGGTCGAGGTGTCACTTCAACAGTGAAAATCATCTAGAGCCAAGGTTTACATTGCCTGGTGGCTAGCTCTGCCATGGTAATTCTTCCACACCACACACACACACACACACACACACACACACACATACACACAGTCAATTTACAGTGTCCAATCCACCTACTGCATGTGTTTGGAATGTGGGAGGAAACCAGAGCACCCGGGGAAACTCTAGCGAATACAGGGAGGACATACACACTCTGCACAGAAGGCACCCCAGCCAAGAATCAAACTGAGGAACCTTTGCTGTGAGGCAAAAACACTACCCACTGTGCCACCCAATGAAATTTTAATAAAAATCAATGAATGACAAATGTATCTCTATTACCACTCCATCATTAATAATACCATCTATAACATAAAGTAAATATAATGGTCAAAAAGGTTTGCTGTCACTACAAAAAAAAAAATCACTGCTTCTTACAAGACCATGAATAAAAAACATTACACAATAATCATTAGTATTTAAAAATGAATGCATAGCAACAGAAAGTTCAACAGCTGAAGTACCATTCAGTGAGAAGACTTTCTAATGGTATATGATGGATATCAGCAATGCAAAGTTCTTTTACGAGGGACAGAGCAAAGTATGAGAGAAATCAGGTACATTCTACAAAACTGAAGAAACAAATATTCTTGAATTTCTCATACTTTTTTGCTGTTAATAATAATAAAAAAAAAACACCAGAGATGCTCTTTTATCTACTGCTTCTCTTTCACTGTGCTGATGTACTGTGCAAGTGTGGGAACTCGAGTCCCATATGCATGCACAGTACATCACCAAACATAAAACAACATGGAGGAAGGCCAATGCACCATTATATAAAGACACTACTTAAAAAAGTTAAGCAATTTCTTTCTTAAATACTGTCATTGTATAATAGTAATAATCCACTTTTCTGTGTTGGTATATGAGGATTTACCCACAGTTGCCTCTGTCTAATCACTAGGGCTTTGCCCTCGTGATCATACCACACCAGCCATGGTTAAATCCTAATACACCTATGTACAGTTGTGGACTATTGCTAAGGTTTAGCTTAGATTCTCCATATGCTGGCAAGTTCATATAGCTGTAATACTAACAAGGGATGGGAATCATACATAGGATCAGAGGAGGTTGCTAAGCTATTGGCCCTAAGGCTCTTATAAGCCTAACCTAGAATTTAGCCCATGTTTAGACAAGTCAGCACCCAGAGCCCCTGTCCAACAGAGACACAGGTGGAATCTCAGGTGTGTACTTTCTGTTTCTCATCCAGTTATCCAGGTTGCACTTAAAAAGGGTAAATGAGATACCCTGCTTGACGTGGAGAGGGAGTCTATTCCATAGATGGGGGGAGTCTCTGGGACACAAATTTGTCCCGCCGACAAGTCCTACTGATATCACAGACCAGGTTGAGGTCGCGCGTACGGGTTGCTCGAAGGGAGCTTGACTTGCGGATATGCAGCAGTTCCATCAAGACGGGGTCTGAGATTGCTTTGTATGCCAGACAGAGGTCACCTCTAAAGAGTCTGTATGAAACTGAGTAGAGGGACAGGGCTTTTAGCCTATCTGTGCAGGGTAGGTGTTTGAGGCCCTGGACTCTCCTGGTGAAGAACCTGTGTGGTCTCTCCACCTGCTGCATGTGCTTTGTGAGGTACATGCCAAAGGGGGCATTGTACTCAATAATTGGCATTATAAGAGAAGAATACAGTGATCTTATGACTTCTTTGTCCCTGGATGAGGTACTCTTAGTTATGAGGTGGGCCATGTAGAAAGCTTTCCGTACAACAGAAGCAACATGGTGGTCAAAAGTCCGGTTGCTATCAACCTAGGTGCCCAAATCCCTCACTAATGACTGTGTACTTAGGACATTGTTATTAATGTGATAATATGTGGGGATGTCACTCTCCCCAAAGGGGCTGATGATACATTTTTTGGCATTCAGCTTGAGGCCATGTTTCTGGCACCAGTTATTTGTTTGGGTGAGATCCTCTTGAAGGACGTCCACATCACTTGGGGAATTGATGACTGGGCCCAGCTTGCAGTCATCTGCAAACTTGGTCAGCCATAGTCCACTGGTTTTGGCCTGCACCTCAGAGAAGTATATCCCAAATAACAGAGGCCCCAAGACTGATCCCTGGGGTACGCCGCTCATTACAGGTCTACAGCTTGAGGTGGCTTCCTCTATTTTGATTAGGTGGGTTCTATCAGTGAGCCAGTTTGCTACCCATCGGGTAACATATGGATTGATGCCTAGTTCAGAGAGTTTATCTACTCTGCCTGAGTGGGGAGTAGTGTCAAAGGCTTTGGCCAGGTCAAGGTAGGCAGTGTGCACACTCTTCTTCTCGTCCATGGCTTTGGTGGCTGTCTCAAAGAAGTCACCCAGATTTAACAGACATGACCTCCCCTTGACAAAGGCAAACTGTGTAGGGACGAGTGTTTGGAGGTTGCCAATGTCCCTGTTAATGAGGTCCATGATAATCCGTTCCACGGCCTTGCAGTTCAGGCTAGTTAGGCTGACGGGTCTATAATTTCCTGTATCTGTGGATGCTCCAACAGTTCTGTAAGGGGATGACAGTGGCTGTCCTTCACTCAGTCAGAACAAAGCCGGTACTCAGTCTTTGGTTGATTAGGGTACCTAATGGTGCTGCAAGTTCATGCCTGAGTTCATGCAGGATACAGCCTGGGATGTTATCGGGTCCCATGCAGGCTGTATTTTTTCCCTTTGAGAGGGCAGTGATGACCTGTTCCCTAGAAATAAGGGGTGAAGGGGGGCAGGTAATGGGGATCTCTTGATTTACTGATGGAGGGGATAGAGGGGAGAAGTTTACACCGAGTCTGTCAGCCAATAGATTGACTATATCTACAGCATTTGTGTATCTGGTGTCCTTGACCACCAGTTCTGAACAGAAGTGCGTGCTTCCTTTAAGATTGCGGACATATGTGAAGAAGGCCTTATGACTGTCTCTAGCAGATGTGGCCAATCTGGACTCGAAGTTGGCTTTAGAGGATTTCACTAATGCTCTTATTTGCTTGCTCAGGCTAAGGAGGTATTGCTTTCAATTGGGCACCAGGAGTAAAGCCCATACAGGGATTTTCCCCTGTCCACATATGACCCTGAAGGAGAAGTCTTTAGAATCAGGTACACAGACCAGGAGTAAATCCTGCTCAACTCCTACCCTGGAAGATAGTACAGCTGTTATACAAAACAAACAGATTTCCATTTCTAAGACTGCACTTGTATTAGTTGTACAACAGTCTGGTTCTGAGCAACAGCAGCCTTGTACATTACAGTACATAACTGTGACAAAATTTGGGTGATAGGAGGAATGTTTTTGTTTTGAGAGTGTGGGCTGATCACTTACCACTTAAATCCGTGGTGCAAACTGGAATGTTATTGGGTGTTTGTGGGCAAAAGATTTCTTTCTTTGTTGTTTACAGAAATGCAATTGAAGTGACACTCCCATCACATGACTGACCTAGGATTTATGCAGAAATGGCCTACTGGGGCGGTCATTATTTCTGAGTCACTTAATGGCTAACTGGATCAAGTCATTTTTGACATGATATAATTATCCTAATCATCTGAGATACAGGCATCAAATTTCAGTCTCAATCACTGAAGTGTCTTAAAGGTTTTCCAGTTGGTGTCATATTGTAACACCTTACAAAAACCCAAAACAACAGTTTCTGAAAAATAAGTTATAGCGGCAACTGACAGTCCAGCCACATTCAAGGAAACAATTAATGGGTCTTGTTAAAAACCCACTCACATTTCAGGCTGAATTAATTCCTCCATTAAGGAGGTATGCTGCCCTTTAGTCCAGAACAGTCATGGGTAACGGCTGTCTACACCAAAAGTGCCAAATTACAAAACAATGTTAATAACTTTGGCTGCTTTTGGTTAAACTTAAAATAGTATAATGGAATTAAAAGCAAAATGAATAAAAACTACTATACTAAATTACTTCCTTACAACAAATACATAATGATAAATTATTTGTATATAAACAGGGTACATCAGTTACCCAATGCCCAGTCAAAACCACCACCTGAATTTTAGTAAAGGCTTAAACAGATCTTCTCATTATCACCTGGTATCTAGTAAGTTTTACAAAGTAGAGTGTAGGCTAGTAATATTCTCCAGATTTTACCTACACTGGCAATAATGTTTCCTCATTAGAAACATTTATTGCCGCTAATTCCAGAGAAAGAAATCTGCCATTCACATACAAAAGCAATGTTTCTATAAAACATTTCCTTGCACCTTGCTTCTAACATCACTCAATGACTCCTGTGTCCTTAAATTCTTATTTGAACTTTTTTAACATCCTTGCCCACAATTAAAAAATACAAAGATTCATAAGTTTATGGAGCAAGTTTGTGACCTATTAGCCATCAGGAAGCTTGACCATATGGAACAATGATGGAATTTGCACGTGTTCATCTACCTTTCTTCTGTAGGCAGTTTTGGAGTTACACTGCTTTACCTTTCATGGGGTTTTATTCCATAGAAATAAGAGTCTATATGAAATGTACCCATCCTTTATGCCGACATTATAAATGCTGATTTTCAGTACGCAATTATATCCATGTGTGTTTGCTCCCCCTGCTGTTTGCTCTGACCAAGATTTTTCAAGAAAAACATGTTGTCATAAGACCCTGAAGACAGACATTGCCTGTAATATTTAACAAAAATACAAAGAATATGGACAGCTCTCAGTCTGTTAGAAAACTCTGTGCCTGTGTGGTTTAGGGAAGACATGTCCTTGATCATCCTAGTGAGAAACTAGTGCAGTCTCTTAAACAAGTATATACCAAGACAACATTACACTCTGTTATGGGCATGATGATGGAGGAGAACACAGGGATGACAACTTCCTTAGATCTGGAAGCAATATTCCCTGGGGATTAAGCCAGGTAAAATGATTTCCTAACAGTAGATACACAGTGATCAAAGGACAGTTTGTTGTCAATGAAAATGACCAGGTCCATAATGACTTTGTCACCTGCCAAACGGGTGTCACCAATGTGGTAGGTGCATGGGTGCCCAGTTTTGCCTAAGGGCACAATGCTACATTTCTTGACATTTAGTTTTAGGCTGTGGTCCATCCACCACTTAGACCCTCCTGAAGAATTTGGAAGTCAGATGGAGAGTTTAGCACTGCTCCAGGTTTGAAGTTATCAGCAAACATGGTTAGCCACAGGCAATAACATATGGAAAGAAATCTCTTTTTAAACTACAGTATTTTATGGTTTCCATTTTCAAGTCTGCTTGCTTGAAAAAAAATCTGTTGTCTGCAGTGTAAACTAACAGCATTAGTCTATATTTTCTCCTGTACAAAAACAGGAAATTATATTTTTAGGCACATATATTATGATCATACACCCCTCAGTAGCTCAGGAACACAGCACTACATTGCTTGTATCCAACTTTAACTTCTTACAATATAAACCTGGGATACATTACAGTTGTGAAAAAGTGCTTTCTTACTTTAATATCACTAGCACAAATTGCAGTCACTGAAAGACTCCTCCCTCCTCACTTCTAAAATTCCTCTGGATACTTTGCAGAAAGTGTAGTTGTGTAAAATCGTACCATAACAGTAGATGTCCTAGCCTTCACTGTTGCGGTATTTTTTACATAAGGGATTCCCTGCCAAGGGCAGCCCAACGTCCAGCCATTATACTAAAGCCTTAGGAATATATAGATGTCGTACATCACACGTATGTTCCCTGCTCAAGTCATAGGGCACAAAGGTGAGGCACAAATACTCCTAGGAACTAGGAGGAGCATGCGCATCAAAAATGAGAAAGAGGAAAAGAATTCCAGACCAGCAAAACAGAAAGAATAGGGAAGAGCATAAAGGAAAGGAAGGAGGGAGTGAATACTGCAAAAGTGAAGAGAAGGACATATACTGTTATTGCAAGATTTTACACAACTGTACCATGTCCTTCCATATCACTGCTGCTGTACTTTTTTACATTAAAGAAAGTAAAAAGCTCAAGAGGAAATTTGGGAGAAGGAAGGCACAGACGAGCCCTCTACAAACCCATGCAGAATAACTCTGGCAAAGCCAGCTCTTGCTCAGGAAGCAACATCCAACTTGTAATGTTTAGTGAACGTGTGGACAGAAGTCCAAATTGCAGCCTCAAGGCTGGAATTGGTATCCAAACCTTTGAAAAGCACCAGAAGAAGCAACAGCACTAGTAGAATAAGCCTTTACAGACGTAGAAAGACATTTACTATGAAATGAATAACAAAAGGAAATGGCCTTAGAGATCCAGAATGATATGGTTTGCTTAGAAACAGCCAAACCTAAAGAACTGGAATGAAAGAAAACATAAAGTTGCTCAGATTTGTGAATGGCCTTAGTCTTTTTTAAATAACATCTGAGCTATCTATGCAAATCCAAAGTGTGAAGAACCTCAATAGCAGACTGTGAAGAAGGAAAAATGGAGGGCAAATTAATAGACTGATTAAGAACAATTCATTACCCACCTTGGACATAAAAGGATTAGTATGAAGAGACACACTGTCCCTATGAAAAACCAAGGAGAAACAGCCATAACAGCTTGGGGTTCAGAGATTCTCTTACCTGATGTAAGGGCCAAAGGAAAACAGTCTTTCAAGCTGCAAGTAAGCTGAAGCTGCAGGCTCAAATGGAGTGTCAGTCAATTTCTCAAGTACAAAACTGAGATTCCAGGAGGGTGGAATAGGTTTCTCTGGAGCCCTGATATGACAGATGGCTTTACATTGTTTGACAGCAAATAGAGAGGCAAGAGGAAAAGTCCATAGCAGAACAGCAGAAATAGCTGAAAGGTGAGTTTTAACCAAAAATATGCTAACCCAGCATGGAGCAATTCACACAAATAAGATAGAACTAGAGGGATCCCCAATGAATATAGACCCTGTTCACAAGAAAGGCACCAGACAGAAAATCTCTTCCATTTGGACAAATATGATTTCCTGGTAGTGGGTTTCCTGGCCTTCTGCAGAACCCTAAGCATGTCCTCAGAAAACAGTGCCTAAAAGGGTTCAAAACCCTATCACCCACAGCGTCAGTTGAGGAGTGGACAAGTGAGGATGGATCAGAGACCACTTTTCTTGTGTGAGAGGGTCCACCCTGTGAGGTAACTTGTGGTGACTGCCCCTGGCTAGGTTAAGAAGAAGGGAGAGCCAATGCTGTCTGGGCCAAAAGTGAGCTGCCAGCAAGATTATGGGGGAGTCTTGCTTGATCTTGAGCAGGAGTTTCAGAATCACAGGAATGGGAGGAAAGGCATAGAGAAATATCCCTTTCCAAGGAAAAGATAGGGTGTTCACCTTCCAAGCCAGAGGACTTGGGACTCTGGTGCAAAAAAGAGAAAACTGTCTGTTCAAAGGGGAGGCAGAAAGATCTACTTGTGGAGTACCCTCACTGATGAACAATGTCCAGAAAAACATCACTGTGAAGTATCCATTCATGACCCTGTGTAGGAGAGCTCTCATCTCCTTTATGTTGATATGCTCTGATCTGACCTCTGATCAGGAGGCCAGAGAACCTGGTTCTTGAGGGAAGCAAAGGAAGCTCCCCATCCCTGTGCAAGGCATCTGAAAACAGTTCCTGAGATAGGACTGGGGGTCGAAAAGGAAGTCCTGAGTTGAGAGAAAGCTGATGAATCCACCACTGAAGAATGAGTTTGAGGCATGGAAGGAAAGCAATTAGAAAATCCAGTAGATGACAAGTGTTTAAGCCATACTGACTTTAGGAACCATTGCAGTTTTTTGATATGAAGTCTGGCTAGATGCCGCATAGGAATGGTGGAAGCCATGAATCCTAGAACCCTGAGAAAATCCTTTGCTGTGACTGAATCCATAGGAGAAGGAGATTGAAAAAAAGGTGATTAGAGGGAGAAAGCCTTGGGTGGAGGCAGGGATGCCAGCATGGGAATGGCCTGGATCCTGCAAATCAGGAAAACAAAATGATCCAGAGAAGGAACTAGGTCTGGTTTCTAAAAGTTTACAGTAAACCCCAGGCTTTGTAAGAGACTAACCATAAACTAGAGGTGCTGAATCAAGACCTAGAGGGATGAAGCCTGATTGAGCAGGTAGGCCATCCAGATAAGGAAACATATAAACCCCCTCTCATCCTGCAAAAGACAATGGCAGGAGTGAGGCATTTGGTGAATACCCCTGCAGCGGTAGAAAGGCCAAAGAGCAAAGCAGGGAACTGAAAATACAAGAAAGAAACAGAGAAACATAAACACGTACTGACAAGGGGATGGATGGAAATGTGAAGATAAGCATCCTTGAGGTCAAGGGATAATAAGAAAGCCTGGAGGAGAAGAAGAAGAGGGAACAGGGTTTAAATGAACAGCATCCAAAAGGAAGGGATGTTCAGAACAGTGTTGAGCTGGGAAAGATCCAGAAAGGGTCTCTAGGTGCCTTCC
This sequence comes from Protopterus annectens, assembly GCF_019279795.1. Lineage (NCBI taxonomy): Eukaryota > Metazoa > Chordata > Ceratodontiformes > Protopteridae > Protopterus > Protopterus annectens. The sequence goes on along the minus strand of NC_056732.1, from coordinate 447,674,511 downwards.
TTCCTGGGAACCAGAAACATTCAAGATTCCCTTCCTGGGCAGGGAGCATGACTTGAATGGTGCCCTGAGCCAAAAATCCTTGAAGCAGTTTTGGAAACAAAGGAAGCTATTCCTCATGCAGTTGAGGGATGCTGAGAAAAGGAGGAAGGGATATCCATACAATGAAGTATCCCTGGTTGGATGATGAATAGAATGCCAAAGTCTTGAGTGACCCTTAACCAACTGGGAAGGGACAGGGAAAGACAAAGAAAAAAAGGGAACCTGACCCAAAGAAAGGGGAAGCGCACTGTCAGATAGAACCTGGTTTGTCTAGAAAAGGAGGCTTCTGAGAAGTAGGGGCCTTGCATAGACTTACCAGGAAGTACACAACTGTTGTCTTTCCACCTTTAGGAGGAGGGTGAGGTTGTCTGCATACAAAAGCAGATCTGGATGGATAATTCCACTGAAACTTAGGGATAGGAGATGCAAAAATGTGTTTCCATTCCTGCAAGGTCTTGCCTTTATCCTGGATGGACTTGAAAAGCTCAGCAGCAAAGCCAAAAAGGTTCTTACTATCAAGAGGGGCATCCAACAATTTAGCCTTAATATCATCAAGAAAGGGCTGGAGATACAGGGAAGCGTAATGTCTCAAAACAGAACAAAAAGCAGCAGCTCTAGAGGAGACATCAGCTGCATCACAACTACATTTAATAGAGTGGCAGACCACTTGAGAGGTAGATCCCAGTAAAGAAAGGGCCAAGACCTCCCCTTCTGAGTGGTTAGAGGTTGCCTGAAAAGTTTGAAAAAGGAGGGCTAAAACATACCTGGTCATATAAGTCTGGTAATTACTAGCAAAAACCTAGGGTGGCAGCACTATATAATTTTTTTCCTAAATGTTCCATAGCTCTACTGTCCTTGTCTGGAAAAAAAAGTTTAGTAGATGGCAAAAGATTAGAAAGTTTGTCAGATGAGACAGACACTACAGAAGGATCAGCATAAGGACATTTGTACAAGAACTTAAAATCATCAGGCACCTTGTAAAATCTCAGGGACTGGAAGGTGAGAATCAGGGGCCACAGACGCTACTGAAAAGGTATCCAGAAAGGAGATCACGACTGGAGGAACAGCAGAGGGCTTAGGAGACTCCATCTGGAGGAGTTCATAATACCTCTTTTGAATATCAGAAACCTGAGAATAGTCCTATTTAAAATACTCCATCATGTGTGAAATAGTGTCCCCAAAGGAGAATTGTTTCAAGGGAGAGTCTGCACTAACAGACTCTTCTTCCTTAGATCCATAATCCAAGGTAGAAGGGATTTGAGAGGAATATGCCAAAGACCCTTCCCTAGAATCCAAGTCCTCTTCAGTGGATTCCTGCTCTCTGGGCCTCTTAATGGGGGTAGATGAACGGGGAGGTGCTTAGAAACTCATTGGGGAGGCTTTAAGGCCATTAGGGCATTAAACAACCCCTAGGTAAAATCCTGCCATTCATGCTCATGATCTTTAGCAGCAGGGGGAAACATGCTTGTTTTTTGGTTTTTCTTTTGAGGGATGTCTGCCCTAAAAACCCTTGGAGGTTCAGACCCTTGTCTACACTCAACGTAGTAGGAATTTCATCCTGAACTAGGATTTGTGGTATCCCCCTTGGTCTCTCAGAAATAATCAGCCGCAGTTCCCTATCAATGTCTAGAGTGGAAGTTTGCAGTGCCTCCAAGGATGTGCAAGAAGTCAGATCCATACCAGCCTCTGACAGGGTCGTGGCAGACGAATCCAAGACAAGAACCAGTTGATCCTCTGGGCTTTGACCAGCCTCAAGAGAGAGAGAATTCAGGGAGGCAGGACAGCAGCCGAATTAGACCCGAGTTTTTTTTATCTTTTTCTATGCACACGGCTGAACTTTGGGATGGAAAGATTTCACCATAGTGCCTTGCATCAACAATTTAGGATGCTGGTTCTCCAGGTAAATTGACAAGGAGGAGAGATGGCTATGTAGGGTCTTAGTGACAAATGCTTTGCAGATAAAACAGCGTGTTTTGTTGTGAGAAGCACCCAAACAGAAGAGACACTTCTTGTGGCGATCTTTATGGGAAGCCTGCATCCTGCAGTGATATTTTCCCTTTCTGGATGACCTGCAATTTCACAAAAATAAAAGTAAAGACGAAGAAGTTGCAATGGGGCACTTGTCTGAAAAACGTCTCAGTAATCTGCACAGAAAAAGGCTCACTCAGACAGACGATTAATGATGACGTTCAGACTGGCAGAGTAGTAGTTCTGATGTATTTACATTTGTACAACATCTACATATTCCTAAGGCTTTGGTTTACTGGCTGCATGTTGGGCTACCCTTGGCAGGGAATCCCTTATGTAAAGAATACTGCAACAGTGACATGGAAGACATCTAATTTACTATATGACATGCAATTTTATTTAAAAAATTTATTATACACATATTACTATGAAAAAAATGTTTTTTTTAACTACAGTTACATCTTCAGTTGCTTCACTTTCTTTCTAAGTATGAATAGCAAACTGGGAATTATGCTTTAGAATCATCTCACCAATTTAGCATAGTCAACAAACTTCCAGTCTTTTTAGTCACTTGTTGCGGAATCACAACTCTCATATCTCCACTGCAGCTTATGGAAATAACACTTTACAATCCTTCCATTTATTTCAGATTTTCACACGATTGCTAGTTTTCTTCCCTTATCATCTTGACCACCCAACATCAGTATCTGGCTCAAGTCCAAAGTACCCTTGATATTTCTGCTTCCTTTGGAGCACTGGAAAAGGTTTCACTGGCAAGTTCTCTCTATGGCTTTGTTATTGTCAGAAGACTGAGAAGCAGAGACACCTTCAGCTTTCTGTATCACTTTTTAGAGGATAAACTTTTATTTCCTCCTAAGCCTATTTTGCATCCAAAAAATGTATATTCCTCCAGGAAACAATATTTTAAAGATGTGGATATATCCACTTGACTTTTACACCTACCTCTTGACATCCCCTGACTACAAGGATAAACTTAGATCTCTTCTACCTAGTGTACAGTGATTATTACGCTTCCACAAACACTCTGGTGTCCCAAGTGTTTAATACTTTTCCCTTCTAAAACACTTTCGATAGGAGCATCACTTTCTGTTTGTATGACTACATATTTACTAATATTGGTCTTACCTTTTTTGTGGCCAGATTTGGAACATGCACACTGACTCCCCTGTCAATTAACACATCTTGCTGTGGAATACCAGTCCTGTTACTTATTTGAGCCTTCACAGAATTAATGCAAACTATTTCTTCCAGTTTTTCTGGCATTGCAGAAACCTTGTATTCAGACAGTCTTTCCTTCCTTTTAACCTCTGCAGTTTTATCAGCTCATCTGACTAGCTACTTAAAACTTCTTCTATTCTTTCAAGCCTTTTGTCATTTGACCTTATATATTTCAAGAGTTTCTCACTTATTTGAACACCCATGAATGCATTTGATTTTTTCCCTCTAAATTACTGAAAGCCATTTCCTGTACCAAATCTGAAATCTGAACTGCATTTTGCTGAACAACTGAAAAGCTCTTCCCGATCAGAGTCTTCATTTTTAATTGATGTCTTCCAACTTTCTCCAGATTTCTTCTTTGCTGATATCTAGGCAGTGAAGTAATTAATAGCAATTGGATTTTTCCACATTGTTAGTTTTTACTGGCTGTTTTGCACAACTTTTTTTCCACAGTGGGTGAGCTCTAGCTAACCTGCTTTTTAGAGTGTCATAGCCCTCAAAACTTTCAAGGACAAACCTCAACTGAATCAGGGACAAATACATAAATAATTAGGGACAATCTAGGACACTTTTAAGATATTAGTATTATTAATATGAGACAATGACAATTAATATCCAATTAAAGAAGTAAGAGAAGTCTATAACTGTTGTCATTATTTATTAACTGGAATTCACTACCTTTTCCCCAAAGGTCACCAGTTTTGGAGACAGAGAGAAAGAGAGCTAGAAGAGGAACAGTGCTAAAATAGGAGCCAGAATCAGGGACAATTAAGATGTATGCAAAATGCAGACACCTTGGAAAGACAGTTTCTGAGAGATGCCAGTCTAGTATGCTGTAGAAAATATAGCCTCCCTCCTAAACAGATACTTTAAAAGCAAGAACTGTCAGTCAATCAGCAAGAATAGCACTGATTTCATAGTAATTACCATAGAAGCATGGGAAAGCCAGTTTATTTTTAAAACAGTTGAGTGTATGGCTAAAAACGACCGTAGCAAGCACCTTTATCTGTTCCTTTGTGAAGCCAGATCATGACAGGCATGGCATTACACGGCCTCATGTTGGTTAGTAATACGAACAGTACTATTTCTCTGGTTGGGCTCCTGGCTGTTTTTTTATTAATGAAATCCAGGAATCACTAGTACTAAATATTGTTAACACTACAGTTACCTCCATGGGATAGCTGAAATCACCCATGGTAATTGTGTTGCCATCGATTTCAAACAGAATTTGCCTAAAAATTCTGGGTCTGCTACATGGTATGGCACAGGTATGGTAACAGCGGGTCTACTTCATTTGCCCGAACTTCCAATTGCCCGACACCCATTTGCCCGACTCCATTTGACCGAAATTTCATTTGACCGACACTTAATTTGACTGACAAGTATTATTGGCGAGAAAATGGGATATGCCCCCTTCCCCACTGTAGTGCGACCCTGGAGTTAGAATATATAGTTGGGTGTGTGTGTGTGTGTGTGTGGGGGGGGGGTGAAGCCCCCCACTTACTTTTGTTTTACTAAGCAATATTAAAGCAAAACTAAACAATATAATATGAAATTAAGTGGGGGGCTTCACCCCCCCAGTGATTGTCTCTGTGCTTAACATCATAAGTGCAGCAGTTTTACAAACCACTGAGTCACTTATAATCAAGTCACTGCTTGCTTCATCATAGGTTCATAGGTGTGTACTAGGCTAATGGCCCTGGAGCCTTTACAAATCTTGCCCATAGGATTACCCTGACATAGTGCCACCCGACCTTAGTTCCCAGTGCCTCTGTCGAGTAGAGCCACTGGAGTGATCCCCGGGGTGAATTTTCTATTTCCCATCCACTCATCAAGGTTTCTCTTGAAGAGGGCCAGTGAGGTGCTCTGTTTGACATGTATGGGAAGTCTATTCCATAGCAAGGGCGGTCTCGGGGTTATGAACCTGTCCCATTTGCACGTTCTGTTGATTGTGGTAATGAGGTTGAGGCCACTGGAGCATGTGGTATGGAGGGATTGGGATTTCTTTAGATGTAGCATTTCTAATAGAGATGGATCAGACATGGCTTTGTATGTCAAGCAGAGATTGCCTCTAAGTAGGCGATATGAGACAGAAAATAGTTGGTGTTTTTTGAGTCTGTCCATACAGGACAAGTGTTTAAGGCCTAGAATCCTCTTTGTGAGGTACTTTTGTGGCCTCTCCAGTTGTTGCAGGTGTCTAGTGAGGTACATGCCAAATGGGGCATTGTATTCGATGACTGGTCTAATGAGAGAAGAGTAGAGGGAGACAATGACCTCTTTCTTCCTAGATGCAAAACCCTTAGTAATGAGATGTGCCACATAGAAGGACTTTATGACCACAGTGACAATGTGGTGGCCAAAAGAGAGGCTGCTGTCAACCTGTGTTCCCTGATCTCTTATAACACTTTCTGTGTTCAGTGGACTACCATTGATGTGGTAATTCATGGGGACTGTTTTTTTCCCAAAGGGGATGATTGTTGGTCTCAGTGAGGCCTTTCTGTAGGATGTCAACATCACTTGGGGAGTTAATAATAGCTCCCAACTTGCAGTTGTCTGTGAACTTTGTCAGCCAGAGACCCTTTGTATTGGTCTGGATGTCAGTGAAGTAGATACCAAACAGGAGTGGACTCAGGACCGAACCCTGTGGGACTCCACTCGTGACTGGTCAGCAGTCTGACTTGGAGTCTGCTACTTTCACACTGTGGGTTCCATCTGTGAGCCAGTTTGCAGCCCACCTATTGATATAGGGGTTGATGCCTAGCTTAGTGAGTGACAGGATGTTGTGCCATCCTAAATGATATGCTGTTCATTGTTGGGTTATTAGTAACCAGCTTTGGAGCTGTATATTTAGTCAGACACCTGTTTTAGTTTGCATGTGTGGTTGTGCTGTTAGCGTGTGAGCTAGATCCTGGTGTAGAGTTAGCCAACATGTCTGCACGTGATCTAATGAGTGTTTTGTGCTGACAGTTGTCAGATACTGTGGAGAGCTCAGCATTTAAATCAAATATATACTTATATTCTTCAATCACTATAAAAGTAATTCATGGTCTTTACACAGGTCCACAAAGGAGGGAAGGTGCCTATCACATGGAAACAGGAATTCATAAGCTGTGCCTAGCACACACAAAGATATGGTCATAATAATCCCAAAGAAAAGTAAGGCTCTCTCTCACCCTGGTTCATACAGACAAATACATTTTTACACTTAACCATGACTAAAAGGTCTTTACAACAATCCTGGCAAAAAGACTGGAAGGAATAATACAGAGAGAATAACAGATATTGATCAGTGTGGCTTCGTAAAAGGTAAGCAAACATTCAATAACATCTTTAAAACATTGTTGATACAAAGGGACACATAGGTGCCAGGACTAGATGCTGAGAAAGCTTTTGATAGAGTGAACTGGGAATTTCTAACTAAAACTCAGCAGAATTTAGATTTTGAAAGGGACGGATTAAAGTAGTTAACCACCTTTATGAGGGGGGCTTGTGCTAGAATAAAATATGAAGGGGAACAGTTGAGATTAGACTAACATGGGGTGCCAGACAAGGGTACCCTTTTCTCCCCACTTTTGTTTGCCCTCTATCTAGAGCCCCTAGCAATAGATATAAGGAGGTCAGCATATGGGATAAAAATGGCATAATGTACAGAAGAAACTTGCACTTTTTGCTAATGATGTAAAAGTGACCAGGCCAGATGGTGGATAATGGAGATATGAGAGGTTGGCAGGATACAAAACAAAAATCACAGAAATGAAGGCAACAGCTATTAACTATGTGCCATCATGTGACCTGGTCCAAAGCTACAGTGGATATAAAACGTTTACATACCCCTGTTAAAATGCCTGGTTTTTGTGATATAAAAAAATGAGACCACAATAAAGAATTTCAAAACTTCCCACCTTTAATGTGACCTATAACCTGTACAATTCAACTGAAAAACAAACAAATCTGTTGGGGGAAAAATATAAAAAAATAAAAAAAGGTACAATACACTGGTTGCATAAGTGTGCATACCCTTAAACTAATACTTTGTTGAAGCACCTTTTGATTTAATTACTGCATTCAGTCTTCTTGGGTAGGAGTCTATCAGCATGACAATATTGGCCAACTCTTCCTTCCAAAAGCACTCCATATCTGTCAGATTGCGAGGACATCTCTTGTGCACAGCCCTCTTCAGGTCAGCCCACAGATTTTTTATTAAATGTAGGTCTGGGCTCTGGCTGGCCCATTCCAAAACTTTAACTTTCTTCTGGTGAAGCCATTCTTTTGTTGATTTGGATGTATGCTTGGGGTCATTGTTGTGTTGAAAGCTGTAATTCCTCTTCATCTTCAGCTTTCTAACAGACGCCTGAAGGTTTTGGACAAAAAGTGACCGATATTTGGAACTGTTCATAATTCCCTCCACCTTGATTAAAGCCCCAGTTCCAGCTGAAGAAAAGCAACCCCAAAGCATGATACTGCTACCACCATGCTTCACTGTGGAGATGGTGTTCTTTTGGTGATGCGAAGTGTTGTTTTTCACCAAACGTACCTTTTGGAATTGTGGCTAAAGAGTTCAACCTTGGTCTCATCAGACCATAACACATTTTCCCACATGCTTTTGGGAGACCTGATGTATTTAGCCGGGCCTGGATGTTTTTCTGTGCAAGAAAAGGCTTCAGTCTTGCAATCATACTCCATAGTCCAGACATATGGAGAACACGGGAGATTGTTGTCACATGTAGTACGCAACCAGTACTTGCCATAAATTCCTGCAGCTCCTTCAGTGTTGCTGTAGGTCTCTTGGCAGTCTACCTGGCCAGTTTACATCTTATCTTTTCATCAATTTTGGAGGGACATCCAGTTCTTTGCAATGTTACTGTTGTCCCATATTTTCTCCACATTTTGATGACTGTCTTCACTGTGTTCCATGGTATATCCAATGCTGTAGAATTTTTTTTTTACACCCTTCTCCTGACTGATCCCTTTCAACAATGAGATCCCTTTGATGTTTTGTAAGCTCTCTGTGAACCATGGCTTTTGCTGTAGCAGGCAACTGAGTAAATGTCAGGAAAATCCTACTAGGACAGCTGAACATTATTTGGGGTTAATCAGAGTCTCTTTAATTGATGGCAGGTGTGTACCCAAGAAAACTGAATGTTGTAATTAGATCAAAAGGTGATTCAACAAAGTATTAGTTTAAGGGTGTACACACACAACAAAGTATTAGTTTAAGGGTGTGCACACAACAAAGTATTAGTTTAAGGGTGTGCACACTTATAACAACCAGCATACTTTTTATATATTTTTTTCCTAACAGATTTGTTTGCTTTTCAATTTAATTGTACAGGTTATAGGTCACATTAAAGGTGGGAAACGTTTTGAAATGATTTCTTATGGTCTCATTATTTTATATCACAAAAACCTGGCATTTTGACAGGGATGTATAAACTTTTTATATCCACTGTACAACAAGAAGAAATACCTAGGGGGTTGAATAATGAATGAGGTATAACCATCTGCCAAAGAAACATGGTAGGAAACCATTAGAAATATAATAACCAAAATTGGGCAATGGAAGTTAATGGCAAAGGATATAAATAACAAGATTCAGGTGATACAAATTTGCTTGATAACCCTAATATATTTTGGGCAGGCATACTTTGCCTCTCCTGGTGATGACTTTTGCAATAGCATAAACAAGGAGCTTAAAGACTTTGTGTGGGATAAAAAGAAACACAGAGTAAAGTGGGAACACCTGCCACTTCCAATAGACAGAGAGGAACCAGCCCTTTTAGCATGAACAGATATTACAAAATCACATGGAGATGCACAAACATGTTCAAGTGCTAGTATCCTTAATCCTGTTGGTCAGAAAAGAAAACACACAGAAATACCTAGAAAATTGATTAAAAAATGAGAAATAGTATTTTTGAGGAATTTTTTTTCTCCCTCCTGCATCATCCTATGGCTCCTTATCCAGTGCCCCACGACTATCACTGGGTCTGCCAGCAACCTCCTTCACCCCAGACTATCTTCAGTAGAGCTGGGTCCAACGCAGAACTTAAGGGCATCCTGTGGGTCCGGACATTCGCATCTGGTGAGGGGGGTACTTACTTTATGCCCTAACCTGTTACTCTCACCTCCTTTGGTTCCTTAAAGAACAACCAAGAAGTTGGCATGCAGTGGGGATGTGCAGCTTACAGCCCCACCAACATGGCAGCTCAGCTATGTTCCCACCCTATTCTCCCCCTTTGGCCTAAGCCTCCTACAGTCACAACTCTAGGAGGGCTCCACCAGTAATCATCACAGGAGACACCCACAGAACCACTCACCCACCAGAAATGTTCATACTTATCTCTCCTTGCTATTCTATACCAAAGAATAAAAAGGTCACAAAAACAAACCAAATAGTAAAAACAAGACAGAGTTTTCACTGTGTGATACCTTAATAAAGGCCCCTGGGATATATGCAAATGACCTCGTAAGGCCATTAAGTGCTTCTGAAGGACAGCTTGAAGCCAACAAAGCCAAACTCCATTAGCTGTAGACATGCATGTTTTGGCCTTCTTATGACATTGTCACCACATCATAAGAGGATTGTTTAGCTATACCTTAGAAACTTTATATTAATTTATATATATAATTTATATTAATCTTGGGAGGCTCGCATAGAAGAATATTCTGGAGAACAATTGAGCCAAAGGCAGCTCTGCTTCTGGATATTAGATCCAATTTGTAATGAGTAACATGGGTATGAGCACTGGACTGGACATCAAAAGAAGTTCTTGACCAAAAAGCAGCTGAAATGGCCATGGATCTAGCTGCTTGAACTTTAGGAGGTCTTGGTAGAGAAATGCCTTGTTGAGCATAGGTCCAAGAAATGCAATCAGTAATCCATTTAGCGAAGGTAACTTTAGAAACTGGAAAACCCAGTTGATTTGATGAGGAAACAAATAGCTGGTCTGATTTTCTAATTTGTTTTTCTCTGTGCATATAAAAACATAATTGTTTGTATACATCAAGGATAATGTGTTCTCCTTTGAAAAATATGGAAAGAAAACCAGTAAATGAATGAACTGGTTAATGTGTTAGATTCAGAAGCCACTTTAGGTAAAAAAAAAAAAAAAAAGAGTTTGTTTGCAAAGTTACCCTGTCTTTTTGGAAAATAATGCAGGAAGTCTTTGATGAAACAGCCTGGAGTTCAGAAATTCTTTTAACAGAAGTGATAACTACTAAAAAGACTGTTTTCCATGACAGGAATTTGAAATCATTTTTTTTTTGGTGAAGGTTAAAAGGGCTTTTGAATCAGACCTTGTAGTACCACAGTCAGATCCCAGGGAGGTGAAGGATCCTTTATTGGAGTCTCAGGAGAAAAGTGCCCTTCATAAAAATTTTACATAACTTGGAAGAAGCCACAGAATAATATTTATTTCATAGATGAAAATACGAAATGGCTGCCAATTAGTTAAATCGTAGAAAAACTAGCTTCAACTTTTGAAAAGAGCAGCCATAAAATCAAGAACAGAGGCTGGGGCGGTAGAGGTTCAACATTATTTCTTAATGCCCAAAGGGAAAATCTTTTCCATTTGCTCTTGTAAACCTTCTTCGTGGAATCTTTTTGCTTAGATAATAGAATGGTACATACAGGGGAAAAAAGCCTGGGCTGTCCAGCTATTATTGAACTGGTGAAATCATGCGGTTATTTTGAGGGCTGGGATATTCAGATATCTCAAACCTGAGTGTTGAGACAGAAGATCTGGCACTGGGTACAGTATCCAGGAAGGATAGTGAAGATGTGACCAAAGGAAGGGGAACCACATCTGTCTAACTGGGGGCAGTGAGGATGGCTGAGCTCTTAATCCAGACTGCTTTCTGTAGGAATTTGGAGGTCAAGGGAAGTGGCAAAATACCTAATGAACTTGTTGTGGGGTGACGCAAAAAGAATGCAGCAAGGTTGGCCCCAACAACTGAAAATTTTCTCTGCCACTGACTGTTTGAAAGACGAGTCATGAGGCATCAGAACAGACCTGCTGAGTTTGTCCGCTAGTATGTTGGTTTTCCTCAGAATGTGCATTGCAACTAGAAAGCAGTTGGTGGAAATTATCCATAGCCACACTCTCATAGCCTCTCTGTAGAGAGGGTAAGACTGGGTTCCCCCTTGTTTGCTGATGTACTAGGATACACACGTCAGTCTGAATCTCAATAGTCCCTAGAGGAAGAGCTTCTTTAAATGCCTGCAGTGCTAATAGGACTGCTGTCATCTCCAAGACATTGATATGCAAACTGATCTCTTGGGGGGACCATGTGCCTTGGACCATTTTTGCCAAGTAATGCTCCCCACCCCATCTGGAAGGCATCCATAGTCACTGTAGCCACTGGGGTGGTAAAACAAAGGGGCAGCCTGGATAAAAGTCATCTGACCGGATCCATCACTGGATGTGGTGTTTGCAAAACGGTGTAAGCTTGACAGGAAAAGATAGGAGTTGTCGAAGAACAGACCATTGAACAGCCAGAGTCCATTGAAGAACATGCATACAGTAACGTGTTAAAGGAAACAGAACTTTTGCTGCTGCCATATACCTCAATGCTTGAAGAATGAATCTGGCTGGAGGAGACAGATGGGATGGAATTTGATGAACCTGAGGTCTCACTGTGTCTATGCAATGATTTCCTAAAGATGCAATTTGTGCTGTCGTGTTCAGATATGCACCAATAAACTCCAGGCTCTGCACTGGTATCAGATTTAACTTGGCATAATTGACAAGACCTAGACTCTCTATCTGATGGGTGGAAAGACAAGCTTTGTTCTGCTAATTCTTTTTTTAGTTACTGCCACAACCACCTTTGCATCTACAGGGACTCCTTTGTTCCAGTGAGGTTTATCTTTAGGAGGAGGTAGGAATTTATCAGATTTGCACTGTATAGGCTGAATGGAATCTGTCTCCTTCCATGCCTGGCGAGAGACTAGACCAATAAGCTCATACTCCAGGAAGGGGTCACCCAAAACATAACTGAGCCAGAACCAAAAGCCTCCAAAAATACTGACTCCTCTGGAGAAGAATTATCAGAATACCAACCACCTTTTTCCTATGGATCTCTCATATGTCTTCAAAGGAGACATCATCAGGTGGTGATCTAGGGGACCCTTCCCTTTTCTTGAAATCAGTATGTGCAGTGCAAGACTCCAAAGGGGAATCTATGTGCCTCCTCTTGCATGTCCTCATGATAAATCTTCTCGGGAGGATGTTTAGGACAGGTATCAGAAGAGAGGAGGAGTTCCTCTATGAGACTCACTGGAAGCTAAGTGGAACTGGCTGTTCCTGTGGAATAGGCCTGATGGACTTGAGAGTTCAGAATTGAAAAGGGGATATGAGGTGGATCCGAGGGATGAGAGACTGGATATCTAGACACAGAGAAAGCCCTTTCCACAACCTCAAAATCAGACAGACAAGGAGAAGCTGTGAATTCCGGTATGGGTAGATCATGACTCTGATCAGATCCATGCATGGAGTAGGGAACCGGACACAACCTGTCCAACACCAAGGTTCCAAGGGGCAGGGATGGATCAACAATATCCGTGTAGATCCTGGCCCCACGCTTCTAATGCTTTGGATCCAGGACCTGTTCCAATCCAAAAGAATAGGAGTGGAACTGGTCAGGGATGCTGTCAGAGTTGAAGAAGTAATTCTCTTTGGATCTGACTCCAAAACTCTTGGAGTTGTCAGATACTGGGCCTCTGAACCTAAAGGAGATAACATATTTTGGCCGAAAGACTCACAGATCCAATAGGGGATGGAGCTGAAATGACCCCCATCTGGATCCGAGTTCTAAGGAACTTTCACATCATCCTATCCATATCTGCTTTGGAAAAACTTCTAGAGGACCTGCAGGATGTGGTAGACTGGGGCTTAGAGTGCTTTCTGGGAGTTTGCATAAAGAGGGAAAGGACCCTAGGGAGACCGGATCCAAAATGAACTGTGGGGAGCGAGATCTTGGAGTATATGATGTACTAGGCTTCAAATCCAAGGGCTTGGGGCTTGCTGAAATAATGATTTGATCTAAAACTTTAGGATCCGAAGATTTAGGATCTGGAGAGTGTCTTTTTGGGTCAAAGGATGTCAGTTCAGATATTTCTGAAACTTTCGGAGGAGGTTCTGAAGAATTCATAAGAGACTTTGGCAGATAATGCTTTCTGTGTTCCAAAGGAGTTTTAGAGGTTTTACTGCGGGTTTGAGCCCCTGAAGATGATGTACTTGAGGGAGGAAGTAGACCCTTCAGTATAAATCTGGTGCTTCTATCAGCTAACGCTCTTGTATTAAAAGCAGCACATAATGAGCAGCTGGTGTTTAGATGAGCTGCTCCAAGTCAATACACGTAGTTCTTGTGGGCATCCGAGTTAGGGATTTTGTGCCCATAACAAGTGCATTTTTTAAAGCCTGTCAGCTTGTCAGTCATGACAGTCAAAGAAGAGAATGATAGAAAACAATGTAAAAGAATAACACTTTTTTTAAAGAAATATTTTAGAAAGAAAAAATGAACAGCAATGTTAATTAAGAATTACCCTGCAACAGAGGGTAGAAAGGACAGAAAGGGTATAAAAAACAAAATTGCCAACTATAGTAACAATAACAACATACTATATAAAACTATAGTAACTACCCTGATGCAGAAAAAGGAACAGGAAACTAAGACGGGGTTGTAGTAAAAGAAGGTTGGAATTTAAGATAAGTAAGTTAACTTTCACTTATGAAAAACAGCAGAAAACTTGACAAAAATGCTTGAGAGATGGAGCCCACTTCTGAGCACAATGGTGGAAAATGAGATCCGAGGTATTGGGAATGGACTAGGACATTAAGGGTAGAGGGAGGAACTCGAGAGTTGGATCCAAAGTCTGTAGTATGTGGTCGAGTTGGATCCGAGGATCAGACCCATAACCCATTCCCTGAGGAAGAATGAAAAAGACAACATCAGATCTCCGTGTTCTACCACTGAGAACACTGAAACAATCTAGAAACAGTCTCAGAGAAAGAGAAACCCCCACCAGGAAAAGCAGAAACTGAGCTCATCTCAGAGTCTGAATCAGAAATCTGAAGAGAAAAGCCTGCATCTGTCCCTTCACCTTTCTCTCCAGATTCAGAATCTTGAATCTTTTCAAGAAAAGAGGTATCCCTTTTCTTTTACTAGAAACTATTTTATAAGAAGGATCAGTAGCCTGAATTAAAATCTGAGCCAGACCAAGTAAATCACCCCGTCCAAAAAACTTTGAAAAAAACTGCAGTGTGGGTTTGGCATAATGGTTAAGATGTTCACCTCATTAAAAAACGTTTGATTCTTACCTCTGGTTATTGGCTAGATTTAAAATGGCCCTTCAGGGCAGTTAACCTAGTAATCATCTATGAATCTGTAAAGAGCAGACACATGTTTAGTTTTTTGTTTCTTTTGGACAGGCCAACAGTGTTATTAATGGTGGCAGCAGCTACCTCAGGGATGGCCACAAAATTCTGAAACAGGGACGCCTTCTCTGTTCCCTCTCCCAGCATCAAGAAGAGTGTTTTTCCCTTGCCCAGTGAGGGGGATCCCAGCAGCTGCAGAGGGAGTAGCTAAACTCTAGTCCATTGCGGCTGTAGGTGCTACATCTAGATATGTGGGGTAAAAGATGAGTGGTCTGAGGTAAAACTAATGGCCACAGCAGAGTCACCCACAGGTGGCTGAGGCAAATTGCTAGCCTGCTGTGGTGGCAAAGGCTGTTTGCTTATTTTTTTCTGTGTGTGGCTGGAAGAGGGATCAATCATTGGACCAATAGTTTGTTCCATGTATAACCCAAACTGGAGCCTGTTTTCCAGGGGAAAACAAGCAGCAAAAGCCAGTAAAAATTTAGTCTTTAAAGATCAGTAAAAAGCACTTTAAAACACTTTGCCAGCCTCGAAAAATTAAAATAAACACAATTTCCCCACTTACACTCCCATTTAAAAACACAATACAGTCTTCAGATAGTCCATTAAAACATACACTTCTGGCTTTAAAATAACTTTTCTAAACTGGAAAGTATTATCAAAGAAAGAGTTTTTTTTATATAGGAAGTTTTTTCCCCCTAAGGGAACTTGTGTGTCCAGCAAATGAACAACAAAAGCCAACAGCTGATTCTCGAAAGCTTGAGAGGAGCATTCTGTTTAGTGGCAGGAAAGCTCTGAAGAGCTTGGCACCAAAACGTGCTTTTTTTTTCTTTTTTCTTTTATTCATTTCAGTTTGAGCTAATGCTTTGGGCACATGGAAGGTGCCCTGAAGCTTTGGAAACTGGCCGACTGTTACATCTTTGGAGGATATAACCCATATAGCTTAGGCTACTGCAGCAGTGATAAATATGAAGAACAGCATATGGAAACCTTTTTTGCAGGAAGTCCATCAACAGTTACAGATACCCTTCCCTTTTCACTTTCCTATTTCAACTAAGTGGAGGAGGGCAGACTAATTTAAATTAATTTCTTGTTTACTCAAAAAAATGTAGCTTCCTGGTGCACGTGGTGGTCACTAAATAGCACTGCTATTTTACATTTATAAATAAAAGTACTTCTACCAGAGGTATAAGAAAGCTGTGCAATACCATTTCAGAGATCATACTAACTGGGGAAACACATGCTGGACATTTAAGTTAAGTGTTTAATTGTAGAGATCTGTTCCTGCCTGGGGTGTCCTCTGAATGAAATTTGTATGTCTTCCCTGTGTCTGTGTGTGCTTTTGAACCTGATAGCCTTCACATTACTCATACAAATGCATACAGAGCACAGATTACTGTGTGTTTGCACGGTGGGACAGACTGCAGCCCACTCGTGATCATTTCTCAGCCTCATGTCCCAAGAGTGTCAGCACAAACGGCTCTGAATACGACACAGCACACATCAGAAAATGAATAACCAAATTACGTTAACCTTGTATCAGTGTAACTTGTTCCTGAGAATCCTACCTCCCGGTATTTAGTAGGGAGAGTTCAACTTTTTATTGCTTTCATTTTTTCACCAGAATACCTCTCAACCATCTAGATTTTCACAGACTGTCCAGATTTCTGCCTCATAACTTTGGTCTGTTCCTCATAGAATGTGTTGTTTCTGGCAAATCACAGAGGATTGAAGTCACTAAACAATGACACATTTGAGTTTCAGACTTCATATCTTTAAGAAAATGCATGAGAGCACATATCCTGTTATTCTAGTAACTTTCTAAGTTTACAAGAGAAATATTTAAAAACTGTGCCTATTTTTGGGCCTTTGTCCCCTCATTATTTTAGGCTTTGTCCAGATTTCTTGTGCTAAGAGGTTGTGGGGTATGTTCACCAGCATGAAGAGAATCCGTTAATGAAACAATCTAATTTATGCTATGCTTAGTTCTTGTGATGTTTCATTATATCACATTTTTCCATGGTTACTATAGTGGGTGTTGTTTTCTTGATTCATGTGCTTGATGTCATGCAAACTTACACACTTTTTTTTATTTTAAAGTTTATCACTCCATTTGGAAGCATCTTGCTGTCATCTTGGAGTTTGGTGCTAAATAGCCTTAAAGGGAGTTTTATGGTATGGAGTCTGCATGTCCTCCCCGTGGTCGAGTGACGTTAAAGACATGCAGGTAGGTGCGTGCATAAATGGGTGTGCCTTCTTTGGCAGTGCATTTTTACGGTGGCAAGTTGCCAACCCGATGCCGAACCTCCAATCATTAGCGGACCGGAGTTCTACTGTGGCGACCCCTAACCGGGAAAAGCCGAAAGACAAACTTATGGTACCTTGTTCCTGTCTGGAGACAGACTAGGAGTTAATTACTAGTTCTGCACTTAAGTTTATTTGGATTTTATTTTATTATTACTCTGTTTCTTTGTTTTAGTTTGGAGTGTAAAAAATGACTTGTGTTACATCAGGCTAGCTTTTAGTTGTAGGATTAGGGCATTACTATGTATGAGGTTGTCAATCATGATTTATGATCCTTTGTGTTTTTTATGTATATATTAGTTTTCTATGGGATAAGGCTGTTATTGAAATGTTGATAAGATGAAGTCCAGTTGGTGGACGTAAAGTGCTTATCATATATTAAAGATGAATTATTCCTGTGACTAAGTGTTTGAATTTGTTTCTTAAGTACCTTCATCGAACAGGAATTAATATCTGAAGTTTTATACTGTTTATTAATGTTGCTTCATACTGTAATGTTTAAGTGTTTTTCTTTTTCATTTTTCACAAATAAGGAAGTGAAGTCAGTCCTCAACCTTAATGGTGGGGCATCTCTGCTCTAGTTCAATTCTCTGATGTTTGCAACTGGCTCCACAATAATAAACTCCAAATTAACAGTACAAGATAAATGTCATGCTTATCTCTACTACAAAGAAACTGCCAATGCTAACACCCAAAGGTTTATCAGGCCTTCAAGGAAACAGTATACCTAATGTAAAGCAACAAAAATACCTTGGTGTAACACTTGACCCCCTTTTCAGTCACAATACTAATACAGACATCACCACCAAAATTTTAACACAACCAAATGTATATCAGATTTCACACCTTTTTTCACCTAAGCCAAAAATATCCTGGTTCTGAAGATCAAATATGCACTGCCAATTTATTACCTTTCACTCAGCACATAACACACAAAATACAAATTACTGAAAACAAAATCTTTAGATTTGCTCGCCTTGCATATATAAACTGCCACCATTGCAGCTTATATGAAAAGGCACATGTCCTAAGCACACTGTTACTTAACATTCTTAAACGAATCTATAGCCCACTCTGTAAAGGTTCACTTCAACTCAGAGAACAAAACTATTCCCTTAGAAGCGGCCAAGAAAGCACTCCCTGTTTGATCAGACCTACATTTATACTTTCCACAGAAGAGAAGGAACTTCTTTATGGAATCTACCACCTTCCGACATAAAAAAACTAGAAACTCTACAAACATTAAAAAACACCAAAGCAGCACCTGCAGAAAGAATCTATGTCCACCATGTTTAGAGACACCTGAAAATGTTTTTGCAGCTTTTAACAGCAGGTTTTGCCTCACTCTGTAAGCATTCTACCTGTACATTTCTGAAAAAAGAAATGCTGAGGCTATTTAAACTCATCTCGATTGCTCATATTGTGCTATCTCTTAATTGTTACTCAACTTGTGTAATCTTAATTCATGTACTATCAAATTCTATTTCAAATCAATTACTTTCATTTACTTTTAATTATTGTTATTGCACTCTTATGCCGAGGTTATCACAGAAAAGGGTTACCTGACCAGCTTACCTATTTGATTATCAAACTGCAAAATAAATGCAATACAGAAATTAACAAATAATGTTATTTTGTCATCTTTACTTCCCTGTAACATATTATCTTGATTCTTGCAGTCATGTTTACAGATTTGCCCCTGATTTTGTAGAATGTTCCTAACTTTGCCTCATATTCTTGGTCTGTACCTTATAATATTTGTAGTTTTCTGGTTAAAGAATGAGGATTACAGTAACTAATAAATGTGGGGGGGGGGCTGGCTGTGAAGAAAGTAACTTACCCTTATGTTGTTTACTCAATTTACAGTCTGTATTTGCAGGATTGCTGTGCACTTGTATGAAGTAACTTGGAATATTTATTTTTCTAGGCTTGTAAAGATCCTGGTAGTCACTGGCCTAGTATAAACCTATGTCTACTGTTTGTGTGAAACAAACTTGAAACTGCCCCTGATTTT